>NW_025784582.1:0-24858 GCF_021130785.1 Homalodisca vitripennis
ATCTTTGGCTTTCTACATCACTCATGCACAGAAGTACACATTGTCTGATTTGGATTTTTCTGTTGCAACTTATTCGGATCTTTTAGCTTGCTGGAAGCTAATGAAACTCCTTAATTCATATTATGTTGGAGGGCGAGAATTAATATAGAGCGCGGTGCTCATGTTGTGTTCACATGTGAACTAAAAACTCGGGGGACCGCAAACTTGCTCGGCAGTGAACATTGTATTTTGTGTATCTGTAGTGGGGTAGATGGGCTAGTGATCGGACTACTGCACAAAAAGACCAGCGGACCTGCCACGGTGTTCTGGTGGCCAGGTCGTTCCATGGCTCGAGATAAGAGGTTGATTAAAAAACTACCCCTCCCTATTTAATATCCTACTTATATAGCCTAATAACAAATATAGTAGAATATGATCAGAGTGGCCTCCTTCTCACTAACATCTCTTTCATTTGGAGCTGCTGAAACAAAATTCAAAATAAAGTCTAAAATTTTCTGATAATTTATTTATCAGTTTCAAACAACTGCTTAGGCAAAAGGTTGGACGTTAATCTAAGGACATAATTTGAGGTCAGGAAATATTTTGATCATGAAATTGCTCCTTGCCTATCAGTGTGGGGTTTTGTCCCACTCCGTACTTCTGGTGAAAACAAGAAGAGAAACATCCCTTGATGATGGTACCCAAATTCTAGTTAGATTCATGTGTATTTATGACTAACCTAACTATAACCTACTTATATCTTGTAATAACTAATAGTAGAGTGGCCTTCTTCCCACTTCCTTTGAGCAGGCAATTACAAAAATTGTTTTCATATTGACATTTGAGTTTTCATAGTTAGAAAAAAAAAATCGGTTCTTACCTAATAATGTAGTCTTACTTAGGTACTTAATGAAAAACTTCTAAAAATAGTGGTGTCCGGATAATTCCCAAAGTACTAAAAATTTGAAGATTTCAAGTTTCCCATGAATATTTAGTAGGCTATTGTTGTATCAAATTACAGGGAAATATAAATGTGGGATCATAATGGGTCCATATGTTTTAAAAACATCTAATTTCCTGACAATCGTTCTTCACAAAATACCCTGGCTTTTACTGCATAATATTTATCTAGAGTAGTAACATTTTTATGTAACCCATGTTATGTAATATTATTATTCTTGAAGAAATATAATACATGCTGATTAAAAGGACCCCTGTAGGAACTAAAGCAATTTCAAATATAGTCAGTTCGCATCTTTTTGTTGGTTTTTTTTTTTTAAAATCTTACATGTTATATTTTGTATATACTTTTTCACCCTTTAATGGTTTACTTCTTGAATCTTTTGTAATTATTGTTAGGTTGTTAAGGCATTGTGAAGGGTGAAATTGCTTATATTGGGCAAAGGGACAAACATATTAACAAGTATGTCCTACTCTAAAATAAGATTAAACATTTCTGACAAAGACATGCTATTAACTTTTTAGTTTAAAACACTGCAGATATCCAATTTTAAATTTGTTCATCATTTAGGGTATGGGAACGAGATAAAAATTTTGTAATAAAAACATTGTTGTAGCCCATAAGTTTTAGTGAAAAGGATTTCAGAAATGCGAGACTATTGCTCATTATTACTCAGTAATCTATAATCTTCTGATTACAATATTTTGCTGACTTTTGAATTTATACTGGATCCAATTATTTTTGTAGGATTAGATTAAAGGGAGTTTAAATACAATTACAGGATTATTTGAAATAATTTTTTTTTCACGTCACAAAATGGCGGCCAAGAGGAATTAATTTGATTCCACAAATGGCCATTTCCATAAGGATTGGCAACGTTACGTAAAGACCTGGTTCAATCCAGCCAGCAAGGAAAGTTCAGATATGGCGCCAAAATCGTATCAAGAAGGGCCAAAAAGCTATCGCACCACGCCCTGCACGTGGTTCCTCCGCTTAGGTCCAATTGCTTGCGTGTTGTCCGACAATTAGGTACCAATACTAAAGTCCGGAGCTGGGCGTGGATTCACCTTGGACGAATAATGAAGGTAAAAACTTTAAACACATTTACATATATCATATTTGTAAAAAAAAAAAAGTCTGAAAAATATTTTTGAGGGATAATAACTACTCGTAGATTCACTTGGACAATCTTGGTATGTGTCATGTTTTTCCTAAGAGTTTTATATTGTGGTATAGAAAGTTAAGTAATTAGAAAACAATAACTAGATGTGAAGTTCTACATCTTTATTAGACCTTGTATACAAGCTGTATACCTAAAGCTACGTAAGTCTACATGCTTTTGTTCATTTTGCTAGACGTACATAATTATTTTTGGTTTGGTTTTAGAGTTCTGTTTTAAATATTATAGTTTAACAATTTCAGCTTTTATTCTTGTGGGTTAAAGTTAAATCAGTTCTTGGTACTTTATTTATCTGAATGTTGTGTTAAGATAATTTTATATTTCAGCAAGCAGGTCTGTAACAAGAGATTTGCCATGTCCATTGGAATCGCTGTAGGGATACCTCGCCAGACGCAACAAAGTCTCACGAGTCAGTGCAACAGAATGTTCAGCGATCTCAAGGAGTATTAAGGCTAAGCTGATCATTTTCCCAGTCCACGAGAAGAGTAAAGAAGCTGAAGAAGGGAGAAGCCACTGTAAAGTTTAAGTTTACCAGAAACATAGTTTATAAAAGATAGATTTTGAAGTATAATTTTGTTACAACATTTTTAAAAATTATAAAAACCTTTAAATACTTCAACAAGTATTTAATAATTTTGGTCCTTGAACAAACTGAAAGTTTGATCCTTAAGGGCGAGAAAAAGGTCAGTATTAATGTGGGACATCAATTTGACCAAATTCTCACCTTTGTAGTTTGTTATGAAAAATCAGCTATGGCTAAGACGTTTAAAAATATCTATACGTTCTGGATGCTATATATAGGTCACAACACAATCTGTATTTACAAATGAAAAAGGAAAAAATACTTAGATGTAGTTTTTTAAAAAGCATTTTTTTAAATCAGCTTGAAATTTTGTTTGTGTTTTATTTAACTTACAACAATATTGTGTATCTGGTCCATTTTTGTTTCGGTACATCCTTGATAATGAATCACTTTGTCATTGTGAAATTAGCATCATCTATTATATTACATGTGCAAGTAATGAGACCCAGTTTTGATGAACTGCTTTATAAATTTGTTAAACCATCCATAAAGCACACTCAGGTTGTAAAGCATTTACCTAAATGTGCTCTATATTGGACATAATATATTTGTTTAATTTTGAACTTTTTTTCAAACAATGTGTCTTAGGAGTGAGATTCACCATGTACGATATTTTGTTTGTGCATACTTATAGGAGGAAGAACGTTAAGCTGGCAAAAATCAACTGAAGACTGTGGTGATGCCTAATCAAGCAGACCCAAGTGCGGCCGAAGGCCCGAGTCGTCACAGAAGAGTGAGAAGAATTTCTCTGCCGTATACTGCTTCTGAGAAAGGTAAGGTTTTTGCTTACTCGTGTCGATTTCATGTATACTGGCTTCCACTTTTTAATAGGTGTAATGTATACTTCCTAACCTTATTAACCCTATTGAACCCCAGACCAAAAATATTGATGGTGGATAAAAAACGTACCAAAACAAAATCATTTGACCTAAGAACTACCGAGAAAATCCCGCGGGAGCAGAAACAGCTGTTTTGCATAACTGTTTGTAAAAAATTAATACTTTTCGGCTTATTTTTTATGCTATTGTCTTGTAATTACCACACCAAAATGTCTCAGAATGAAATTGATATACACAAGAAAAAAAGATTCAGTCTGAAAGTATAAAAAAAAATGTTTAAATCAGCATTAAAAATAATTTGTATAAAATATTATGTATATAGATTTTTAGGCAAAAAAATTGATTTTAAGATTTTTTAATTAAAAAATAAGAAATATTTTTAATATGGGCACCCACATTTTATTTTTCTAAATTTAGTTTTTGTGTATGTACAAAAAAAATTATATTGATATCTCTAAAAATAAACTTTTTTTGAATTTTTATATAAAAGTATGCGACTTGTAAAAACCTCTAGGCGTACAACACAAAAATCACTGATATTACCTAAATAAATAAATTAGTAAATAAATAAATAAAAAAATTAGTATTTTAATAAAATACATATAAATATGTATTAATACTCATAAAATAAGTATTTTACGATTTCAAATAAATATGTATTAAACGCGTATACCATGGCGACGATATTACGTCGCCCGGGGATTCTCGCAACTTCATTGGCGACGATACATCGTCGCCGCGGGGATCTTCGCATATCTTCTCGGCGACGATATTTCGTCGCCTGGGGTTCAAAGGGTTAAGAAGAAGCCTGTATTTTTTTTGTAAACTAATAATACATTTTTAAACCATGATTTTATTACCTGTTTTTACACGATTAAAAACATGTTTATTTGGTTCCTGATATCTTTCTTTATTTTTCAATATTTATTTCGGTTAACCCTTTGCGAGATCGGTCGTCGGACTATAGGTCGACCGCGGCAGTTTTCGCTGAACGCTCGCATGTCGACAATAGGTCGACCGGATAATGTCACTGCTTGTTTGGCCATTTCTAACCTATTGCTGTTCGGTATTTGAGTTATTCAGTACTTTTGACTTCTATTTTGGTTACGTGAATGCTATGTCGATCTTTATTCACAATATAGGAAGCATTGGAAGTGAAAATAGAAGACCAATACAACTGACGTCTGCCACTTGCGCCGTGTGTTTACAAATATGGCTGGTCCAAGTAAAAAGTTTTACTGACGATGACGAAATATTAGATGAATTAGATGATTGTGATAGTATTTTCAGTGAAATTAGAATCCAAAATGAAAAACAGATTATTGGAAGAAGACCGTGATAGTGATTGTGAGTTGAATCATAGTGAAAATTCTTCTGAAAACATTGTGGTAAATGACGGTAACCTAGACACCGGGTAAACCTAGACGACGAAAGTGATGTGTTTGGATTGGAAACTTTAGGTAATGATGGGGAAGAATTTGATAAATTCGTAGATAATGTGATAGTAGTAGGACAAGGAGTTGCAAATAATAGAGGTAGGCCTAGGCTACAAAACTAGTAGAGACTAAGAGGAAGAGCTAGACATGTTACCCAAAGTAGGCCTAGGGCTGGAACAAGGCAAAATTATAATATATATATAATGTATTATATATAATATAATGAATAACATGTATCTAATGAGATCCTAGAGGCCTTTTCACATGTATTCATGTAATTTTGGTTTATTACATATGTATAAAAAAATAAAAAATTATGTTTTTATATTTTTTACTTCTTTTTTATATTTTTTTTAAATGTTACTTAAAGTTATAAAAAAAATACTATAAAATAATGTAAATATTCTTTTTAGGTTATTTACATTGATATATAAAGAGAAAAAAATAAAAAAGTTGCAGAAAAAGGGATTTAAAAATTGCATTTGTGTATTGTCAAAGAACTGTAAATTAACAGAAATTAAATACGACCTGAGGACAGTCGAAGCAATTTTTTATTGAGACCTCAAAGGGTTTAAATGTCTGTATAAAAACTGTCTTATGAGATTTTGAGTGCTGATTTCGTAGAAGTCTGCCGCCTGTGAGAATAACTAATCTTAACTGCTTTCTTTCACCTCGTCATCAGTGTTAAAGTGCTTAACATAGAGAAACTCCTTTAGGAAACAAGTGAAAGTCGCTATGCGCTTAGTCCGGGCTGTATAGCGGTTGGACTATTCGTTTCCCAACCAAATTGATCTGATGGGAGCGATTTGGCTTTGAAAGGCAGAGTGGGGTCTGGTGTCGTGCAACAAGAGAACTCACGATTTCAATAGGACCACGTCGCTTATTTTGTTTTTGCACATCGAAGTTTAGTCGGAAATATCGCAATAATTAGCTCCATTTATTGTTCTTCTTTCCATAAATTCAATGGTTAGGGAAAGTTCTCTTGATACAGACGTCTTGCTACCAGTACTATTGCAGCGTCCCAAACCATACATTAAATGCATGTCTGCTAATTCAGGGTTTGAATACACATGAATATTACCTTCCATTTGTAATAAATGAAACACACAACACAAAATCACTAATAAAATGGATGAAAATAATTGGTAAAAATACTTAACACAAACACACAGTATCTTTACAGTTTGTTATTTTGTTCAACAATAAGGTGACATATGTCATCTAATAATAAATGCCCAGCTGATTATTTATTATTTAAAAATGTGTTAAAACAGCTGTTGTTTTAAATGATTAATTATTACCAGCCGTTATCAATCAGATACTCTTCCTTATTATTAAAACAGCAAAAGTTTGCTGTGTAGTGCCAATTTGTGAGGAGTCAATTTCATAAATTTTTTACACATTTAGTTAACTTTTGCTTATTATGGTTTGTTTCCAGAATTAAATTCTCTACTAATCTGTATCAGGAAAAACAATTTGTTTAGTGGTCATTTAACAATGTTATTGGACATCAAACATAAGACTGTATTTTTGGTTATTAGATTTTTGGCCTAATTTCACACTTTTTCTCAAAAACTGTTCACACTACAACCTCTAGAGTGGTTTTATTTGATTTTTAAGGTGATTTCCCTTTATAAATCCACCTATTTGAGTTAAAAAGTAAGAATAAAACATTTCAGAATCACTTAAATTTCACCAGCGTGAACTGAAAACAAAGCAGAATCTTTTACCAGCCATTACTCACTAATGGAGCATTTCCGGACCTACCTTTATATAACATTTTTTTCTTATTTTTAGATCTACAATCACGTCTTAAATATTTCTGACTCACCCTGTATAATAAGAGCTTTGCCAACAAATGTCCAGTCATTTTCTTATGCCAATTTCTCTTGTACGCGTGTTTCTAAAATGGAATACATTGCTCTTTACTTTTGGAAGTCCAGTAGTGATAATTTTCTCATTCAAGTAGACTATAAGTAGGCTGTGACGGTTATAGCCATCAGAACTCAACAGGTTAATATGATAATACCACCAAAGAGTATTTGAACTGTATTTTAATAATCTTAAGAACTTAAATGTTGTAATTTTTACCTTTTGAGTGCTGCTGGAATTTTCCCAAGTCATATGCATAAAGTCTGATTTTTTTTGTTTCTTTTTTTTTGCAAATATTTTCTGAAAAAACTGTTATAAAATAATTGTCTCAGTAAATTATTGTAATTTTGTTTTTTCTAATTAAATGAAGAATATGAAACATAAAATAACAAACAAAATTTGCTTTATAAGAATACAACAAAATTCAGTTTTTTATAAAAATTTTTATATAGAAAGTTTGAATATAATTCGAGCGTAAAAGTATTTTTAAAGATTTTTTCCTTTATTCGAAAGGCCATGAAAATGTGGACAAATGTCATATATTATAACATTTTTTAATTATACAAAAACGTTCAAGGCGACTTAACCAACGGTAACATTATACTTCAAATTACAAGCATATTAGATAAAGCATGATTTCAAAAAAGCTATAAAATTGAATTTTTATGGATTGTTAGAATAGAAATTTTAAATTTTTTTACTAAAAAAATTTCCACTTAAAAAAAATAAAATGATTGAAGTCAATTTTGTTATTTTAAACTTTTTACGGTAATACCATAATAAAGACAATGAAATTCTAAATAAAATTTATGTATAATAAAAATTCTACAATAAAAACAAAACAATATTATGTTCATAAATAAATGCAAACCGGTATCGACGATAAGAGTAAAGAACGACAAGAGAGTAAAACCTGTGTTTTAACTTTATTTATTTTGTTAAATGGTTTTGAATAAAGAAAATAAATTAATGTAAATGAAGTTTATTGTACCAATTTGGAATTGTTAAATTTTGTGGTATTTTGACCACGACAATACTATTTTGTTCCTACAGTTTTAATCTGTTTTGATTAGATTTGTCTTATCCTGGTTGTGTGTGTATGATGTTTAATCATATACAAAATGCTTTCATCAGTTTTAAGAATGATTATTATTAGGCCTACTCGAATGGTGAAAGCCCAGCTACGAATAGTTGTCTCACTAACTTGTTAATTTTCCAGGCTCGAGCTGACCAGCGTCTAGTTGGCATCAGAGCAAAGAGGGCAAAGGAAGCAGCAGAAAATCCTGAAGATGTAACAAAGGCGGCGAAAGAAAAGAAAGAGAAGAAAGCGAAGAAATAAGTTTGAGAATAAAATGTTTTTTCGTTTTTTACTCTGTTTATTTAAGTGTTAATCCATTGAGTTCCCTTTTATTAACAAACTAACTTGTGTTAGGATTTTTTCTTAGTTGCTTTACAAACTCATATTACAGCTTTTACTATAAGATATAGTGTGTATGGGAACATTCCAATAATTCCCTCCCCCTACTTTTTAAAAATTTCTTCAGGTATCAACTTCGGACTACCACTGGTCATTGTTGAGTAGTAAGTACTTAATCTTGATTAAGTTAATACTTTCAACCGATATCTTTATGTTAATTTATATCTAATCCTAATATGTCAACCAAAAATATTAATTTAATAATATGTCAGCCAAAAATATTAATTTAATTAAAATGAAGTAGTTGCTACTCAATAATAACTGTCTATATAGGAGACAATATCTGAGGAAACGTTCAAAAAAACTATGGGGGGGGAGGCATTTAAGTTACCATATATATTATAAGGGCTAATAAAAATTTTTATTGAGATGAGTACTATTTCTTGTAGGAATTGATATTAATTTCAACCATATTCAATTATTACTCCTACCATTCATTTGAATATTAGAAAAGTCCACAAAAGGCATTTATTTCCACAACGTTACTCTTTCTCCAAACAGTAATTTATTATATTAAGGAACACATGGTAATCTGAGAGAACAGAATTTAGATGCATCCCATGAAAAATCTATGTCTACCCTGGGTGCTCACTAGGTTGAAAACTGCTGATGCAAAGCATGTGAGGTACCGAAAGACAAATCATCAAAAATTATTAGCACGATCCAATGCCTTGTGGATGAAATTAATCTCACTAAAAATCTGTAAAAACAACCGGAAACTGCAACAAATCCTGCTTTCTACCCATTTGACCTTCACCACTGGGAATATATCTCGAGATACGTTCAGGTAAATATCTTGTGGCGATTAAAAAAATAAAAAGAAGAAAGGAATAAACATACTACTACAATACCTATTTGTTAACTGTTATCTATCTATATTTTTCATAAAAAAATTCAGTTTTTAGCAATAGGGATGTAGGCTATTTGTGTACTGCCAATCAGCCGGCAACTCTGAATGATAGATTTCGGATTCGACGTTCAGCATATCACTAGTTAAAATATTTTGAAGAAAACTTTTCCAGGTCACAATATTTTTTCTTCAAAAATTTTCCAACTCTACAAGTATCGCACGAAAAATTCCAAATTAAAAATTTTTTCCCAGGTCATTATATTTTGTCTTCAAAAATGTCCCAACTTCACAAATACTGTATTTGTCACTGGCCAGATTCTGGTTTTGTCAGAGACGCAGATGTGGTGCACTATTGCAACTTAAAAGTGTATTATTGAAAAACGACAATTCTTCGTTGATCTGTACTTACATTAGCACCAGGTCTTTAGTACTCATGAAAACGAAGTAAACATCTCACGTTAGTACTGTCATGAAGAATATTATTTACTTCCAGTTGCTTGGTGTTAACAGAAAATCGCTATTTTGCATTTTATACATACATCGTACTTTGTGTAGTTGTACATAAACAGGTTATATATATATATATATTTTTTATGTAAATGATATATATATATTTTTAAGCTTATTTTATATAAAACGTACAATTTCAAATGATTCAAAAGCAAAAGGTAGAGGATATGACTTGTAGTTTTATAAATATATACATTTCACTGAATATTTGCAGATTCCTATGAAGTAGCATGGTGTTCTTAGGGTTGTTTTCTCAAAAGGCAAACTGAGTTAAAATTACAGTTTCTGATGTGAAAGTTTTCAAGATAAGAAAGTTGGTGTACTGCAGTCCTCTGACCTACAATGCTGGCTGGACTGCAGTCTGCCCCATGGTAGCACTGTTTTGGCGATAGTTTGTTCTCTTTATTTATCTGGAATTGGATACATGTATTTTCCTAACATCTCAGAAAAGGTTATTAGTATGTGCAATGTCATGCCAACATATTGAAAGACAAATAAAAACTAAGGATCTTGAAATAGGTGATAACAATGAATCATCATGGAATTTCTCTCGCTTTGCTAGCGATCACATTTGCTTAGACCACCATAGCTTTGTTGCATTTGCTGCAAGTACAGCTGGTGACGATAAACCACCACTGTTGCACTCGGAGTAAGAGTTAAATACAGTACCTACTACAGTTGCTAATTTGGTTTGAAAATTGATTAGGAAATAAATCTGAATTTTTGGCCAGGAAAACCGGGAATTTGTAAAGAGGTTTAGAGTAGCCACCCTGTTTTAGAATTTCAATACTTATTTAATTTATTTATTAGTCATTTTAGTTTACATTGAGAAGCTTAAGCTTAGGTAGAACATACAACACAACAATTTGTTATATAACTTATCCTAGCCTACATCAAAATTAATACGTATATTGGAAATATAAATACATACATTCCTGTAATTAAACAATGTCAAAGTAATTTAAGTTTCATAAAAAAAAGAGACCCGTTAATATGCCTGGGCAATGTAGATGGTTCTTTTAGGGCACTTCTGAATATGGAGATATAATTTTCAATTTTAATTGAACAGGTAGTTTATTATATATTCTGAGTGAAGAATAAAATGCTCTCCGTTTCATGCAATGTTAAATGGTGGATTGGTTAATGTAAGTTGATATGTCTGAGCTGATAATGATGAGTGACATGGTTACTGTTAGTGGTACTATTAATGTTTGATCTATGAAATTATAGCAGTTCATAAATGTAAATGCAAGGCAATGTTTAAAATTTCATATTTCTTAAGATTACCAAGATTCATTACACTGTAACTGAAACACTTAAGTTTTAAAAATTGTGTGAGTCTACAGAGCTGCCCAAAAAACATGACCCTATTACTCGCACCCAAGATAAAGGAACAGAGCAAGTGAGAACAGGTTTGTTATTATTTATATAACATTTTTAAACAATAAAAAATAACCTTGGATGAGCCATTTAAGTTTACTTATTCCATTAATTAAATTTTTCTTATTCCGTCTCAACCCACATCAAGACGATTTACAATGATGACATGTTCAATATAAAAATGAAAGGGGAGGGTACGATAAGCGGACCCGGACTTTTATATCGAAATTGGCAAACGATATTACTTAACCATAACAATCGATATAATCCATCGATACTGATTAATTATGTTGAACAGTTAACTTAAATGATCTATATCAACAGCTGTAAACACTTTCAAATAATACACGTAAGGTAATATTTCAATTTTACATAAGTAACATTTGATCATTAAAAATGGCAATCAATTTTAGAAAAATACACAACATTGCTTTGAAAAATGATAAGACATATTTTACGTGGTTTCAACATGTTGGACTCGTACCGAAAACCCCATTATGTAAAATTTGTGGGAAAGAAACAATTGTAACTGTGAGAGGAGCAAATATGGTTGTCTTCAGTTTTTCTAATTTTTGTTATAATAATTTGTTTAATCACTGTAAATATTAAATTAATATTTTAATATAAAACATATGATTGTTAACTATAATTTTATATCGATTGATGGTCTAGGATTTGAGATACGAATATTAGGTATCGATTACATTCTTCGATATAAAAAACCGGGTCCGCTTATCGTACCCTAACCAATTGTTTAAATAATAAACTTAACAGTATGGCACTAACAGTAAAAGCATGTGGCACTACAAATGAAACTAAACAGTACAGTGTTGAGTGAGGTCATACAACTAAAGTGCAGCAAAAGGAGTGGGGACCTCGGTAATTTACGATAGTAATGGATAGGAAATGTTTCTTTTATTTAAGATTTTAGTGAAAATACTTTTATAAAACCACTGTACAACTGCGAATAAATTACATATAGAAGGTTAAAAGTGCAAAGTGTTGTCAAACCTAACACCTCACTTCATTTACAGTTTACTTTTTTCATAATATTCAACATAGAAAAAAACATTAAATTGTACAACTTTTAATACACTTTTACAAAATAATTCATATAGTAAAATTTTTAAGATATATAGTTCATACTAAGTTGCAAAAACAATCTTTTGAGTACATTTTTCACAAGTAGGTCTACATTACAGTTTATGATCATATATTTAAAAGATTTTCTATAAGAGAACTGAACAACCTTTTTTTTCATTAATAAACTATTACATTGTAGTGGTGTTTTAAATAATTAACACACTCTAGTCTATCTCTGTAAATGTAAAATTTCTACCCATTCGTATTCCGATGATCCTTAACTATGAGTTTCATAACGTATCGAGCAAGAATATTAATGTTTACCACAAGGACAAAAGTGGTTGTTTTTGGTCCTCAGTCGTGTTTTACTGAAGAAGCGAAGCCGAATAAAACCACGTTGGTTTGATCAAAAACAGTATTTAAAAAATCTGGCGAATACGGTTGATGTTGCAAAGTTCCGAACTTCAATTCAGGCATTTTGGCCGCCAAAAACTTACAAGTAAGCACCCGCGCGGTTAGCGAACGCGGCACCCACCTCGCGGAAATGTTTTGATTAGCAATTTTCATGCAAACTTGAAACGACTGCACCCTGTGAAATTCCTGTAGCCTCAAATATCTCGCGCACTTTAATTAATCAATAATTCAAAATCATTTCCCAGATGTTTTCAATTATTTCGGCAGTAGTCGTCTCGATCTATGTTCACCTTTAGATGAACGGCCACATTTAAATTTGTTTACCCAATTGTAAACGGTTGCAAACACAGGAGCCGCTCTAAAACTCACTTTTCTCCATTGTTATTATATACAAAACAGAAGTTGTTTACTTCTGTCGTCAACAGCAACCAAACACAGGAGCCGCTCTAAACTCACTTTTCTCCATTGTTATATACAAACAGAAGTTGTTTACTTCTATCGTCAACAGCAACCAAACACAGGAGCCGCTCTAAACTCCCTTTCTCCATTGTTATATACAAACAGAAGTTGTTTACTTCTATCGTCAACAGCAACCAAACACAGGAGCCGCTCTAAACTCACTTTCTCCCTTGTTATATACTAACAGAAGTTGTTTACTTCTATCGTCAACAGCAACCAAAACACAGGAGCCGCTCTATTCTCACTTTTCTCCATTGTTATATGAAGAGTACAGGGGAAAAATGTACTTTGTCCATGCATCTGGGGAAATATATACTTTGTCCATGCTGTTTATTTAGCTTTCTCTTTGGTAGCCTACAGATGATTCAGTCATTCTGCAGTCTCATGGCAAAGGTTTGTTATACCAATTACATGGTATACTTTAAAATAAAAATAAAAATTTAATAAATAAAAATTTTTATTTTAGAATTGTAAATGGATAGGGAATAAAAAAGTAAATTTATATTGTAATCCA
This sequence comes from Homalodisca vitripennis, assembly GCF_021130785.1. Classification (NCBI taxonomy): domain Eukaryota; kingdom Metazoa; phylum Arthropoda; class Insecta; order Hemiptera; family Cicadellidae; genus Homalodisca; species Homalodisca vitripennis. Next base: position 13,538 of record NW_025784582.1, read on the forward strand.
GCGGCAGGCACAACGCGCTTGGAATCTGGTCTAGACCTGACTTGATGGCAGTGAATGCTAAACAATAGTCTACAGTGGACTCAATCTTTTGTTAGGCGGCGAACCTGCGTTGAGAGTGATTCAAACAGGCCTGCAGGAACAGGAGCGTAGTCGGTGCAGGCCAAGAAAACACGCTCTGCTTCCATTCCGAGTTGAGAAGCGATAGAGTAAAGTCTTTAGTGCGAGTTTAAAAGTAGTGTCGGGCGTAGGATCCGTCGGTATAAAATTATTTTAATACCGAACTCCAAGACCTTCACGACTAAAGAGCTAAGTACTTTTGACTGAATTATTAAATTTTTCTAAATTTGAAATTTGAAAATTTAAGAAGTGAATTAATTTGAAATTGGATTTGAAATTTGAAATTAACGATCAAATTCTGTTGAGAGTGAACTATATATATATATATATAAATTGTAAAAGGAGTAATTTATTTAAAATCGAACGTAAAATTTAATTGAAATTATAGGGATTCTAGTTAAAATTAAGAGCTGCAGGTGCTGCACCATATCCTGTAGGAACTTGTGAAAAATTCCTGTTGAGAACTGTTTAGATTTGTTTGAGAATTTTATTTTAAAGAAGTTTATAATTTTTATTTTATTAGTTTTGAGAAGAAGCCTATTTATTTTATTTCATACAAATTTATTCAAGATTATTATTATATTTTATATTTTATACACACGTATTTGGAGGACAGTGAGTCCATGTTAAATCGAAAGTGCCTTGCCTAAGGAAGTAGTAATTTTAAACTATTGTGCAAAACATTTCATTGGTGGAATACAAGGTTAATAATTGAAATTTGGATTGATTTAATAAACCTGAATATTTCTAAAAAGGTGCAGTTTTAATTTCCACCAGTATCTACTTAAATCTTATGAGTTCGAGAATATTTAAGGTCATCATAATAAAAACAAAAATTTTTGTATATTAACATTTAGTATACAAATAAGTGCGCCACTCTGCTTTATTCTGGTGAACCTTAATAAAATTGAAACTTAGTGGTTGTAAATTAATAAGTGGCTTGGATACGGAAAATTATAAAGTGTTTAATATTAAACTTTTAAAATGGCACTTAAGGTGGACTTGTTAACCAAGGAGGAATTGGACTATGAAATTAGGTTAAGAGGTGTGGAAGTGTCTCCTAGTCTTAAGGTGATAGATTTAAGGAAAAAGTTACGGCAGTTAATAAGTCTTGATGTAAATAGTAATTATTTGAACCTGAGTGGAAAGGTCGCTTTCAAGGAGGAATGGGATAAAATTAAGTTAGAAACCCAAGTATTAGGAACTAGACTGGAGGAATCCATTGAACAGTTTAGTTGTTAAAAATAAAAAACCTAAAAATTGACAAGGAAACATCTGATAACTTGGTGCGTAAGTTATCTGATTGCAATCTGGAAATAGAAGGTGAGCTGGAAGAGGCTGGTAAACCGGAAGTGAAAGATAAGTCTGGTCTAAATATGAGAGATGAGGTGTTTGTTTCGGACGGCCACATTTAAGTTATAATAAACTACCGAACCCCATTGAGCGTTATTTGAAGGAGTTAAAAATCTGCGATGGATTAAATGTTCAAGAATTATTAGAATTCTTTAAAAATAATCTTGAAACTTAAAAAGGAAACTAGATGTACGGAAGAGGATATTATGGAGATTGCGATTTCACATAGTCAGGGAGCTCTTTTGTCGAAACTATTGGAAATAAAACAGGACAATGTCACGGTCAAATTAATGCTTGAAATATTATTGAATTATTTCGTGCCATATCATCAGCGTGAACTTTTGAAAATTGAAAAGGTGCACCGTCCCCAAAGATATAATGAAAGCTTATCCAACTACATTATAGACATTAAGGAATCAGTAGAAGTACTTTGTTGTAATATAAATGAAAGGGATGTTGTGGAATTAATTAAGGTGGGAATTAATCCTGAAACCAGAAATAAACTAGTGTTTATGGGAAAATCCGAGCACATATTCCGAACTGGATGAGATGTGTATAAGGGCGAATAATGTAGGTTATGCTGACAACGTGAGGAAAACAGGGAATAATTTGAATGTGAATAGGAAGTATAATGTACCGGTTAACAGCATCAGGGCGAGGCAAGAAACAATAACTTGTTATAAATGTAATAGACCTGGTCATTATGCTTATCAGTGCCGGGAGGTAAACAGGAAACCTGTTGTAAACCAGCGGAGACCCATTGTAAACCACACTCCAGCTATAAACCCCGAAAATGTAGCTCATAATGTTACAGGAGTCAAAAAACTAGTTAGTAGGGAAAGTTCGAACAATGAGTTAAGGAAGGGCGAACTTTCCCGGTTACCTAAAATTGTGTCCAACAAAAATTCACATGAATTATCTGCTAAATTAATAATCATACTTGGCAAAAGAAAAATTCGGAAAATATCAGTTCATTGCCCAGCTTAGAAATAGATTTTGGCAAGAATATATCATTAAATGTATTATTAGATACTGGTAGTAGTATGAATATAATAAGTGATAGACTGTATAAACTATTATTAGAGAATAAGATTGTAAAGTGTTACCAGTTATCTAACCTGACATGTATGAGTGCTGAAAATAAAAAAATGTCCGTAATCGGCAGTGTAAAATATAAAAATTAAAATAGATATGTTCACCTGGAAGGTGGAATTTCTTATAGTGAAGGACTTAGCCCAAAAGGCTATTTTAGGAGCGAACTTTATAAAACATTCTGGTTTATTAATAGACTTGAAAAATAATTGTTGTCGATTTGACTTTAATGTAGAGAAGTGTATAAAATTTGTGCAAAGTATTACAGTAGCGTGTATGAACACCAATCACACTTATAAAATAGGATGCGAAGAGGCCAGTAATGAAATATTAAAAATTATAAAGGAATTTCCAACGGTATTTACCGACAAAATTGGTAAAACTCTAGATTATGAGTATAAATTAAAAGTTAAAGATCATGAACCCGTAAAACTTAGACCATATCCATTGAATCCACCTAAACAATTAAAAATAAAAAAAATTATTGACGAATTATTGGAACAGGACATTATTCAACCAAGTGTGAGTCAGTACTCGAGTCCAGCCTTTTTAGTAGGTAAGGAAGATGGAAAAAATCGGAAAGATTAGTAGTTAATTACCAGGAGTTAAACAAGAAGTTGGAAGGAGTGAGCTATCCTATAGGCGACATGCACGAACTATATTACCATTTGAAGGGAAACAATTATTACTCAGTAATAGACTTAACCAAAAGTTTTTATCAAATAAGTTTAGCGAAGGAAAGCCAGGAGTTAACTACGTTCTCGGTACCTTTCGGAAGTTACAGCTTTAAACGAATTCCTTTTGGATTATTAATTGGAAGTGGGGTATTGTCGTCATATATGAATAAAATCTTAGGAGAATTGAGATTTACTTGCACTCTCGCCTTTTTGGACGATATTATTGTGTATTCGAAGACATTGGAGGAACATTATATGCATTTTGAAACAAGGGTGTTTAGAGTGTTTAAAGAAAAATAATCTTACTGTGAATCCGGAGAAAGTAAAATTTTGTTATAATGAAATTAAATTTTCTGGGACATTTGGTTTCCAAAGAACACTATAAGAATGGACCCTGACCGTACACGGACGTTTATTAGAATCTCCGAGGCCCCGGACAAGAAAGGTATTGCGAGGTTCATAGGGATGACTAGTTATTTCTCTAAATTTATTCCAAATTATGCGGAAATAGCTCATCCACTCAATGAAATGAGGAAGAAGTCGTCCCAAATTTGTGTGGGACCAAAAATGTCAGGAATCGTTCGATAAACTGAAACGAGCGGTTACCCGTCCCCCCGTGTTAGCCATCCCTGACTTCAACAAGGAGTTCACAGTCCAATGCAATGCGACGCGAGTGATAAGGCCCTCGGTTTCCTGTTTATTTACAGGAAGCGGATAATGGACATTTAAAACCGGTGGCCTATTATTCGAGAAAATTTAATGAAAGTGAGGTGAAACTTACTACCTATCAAAAGGAAGCCTTGGCAGTTGTCTGTTCAATAAATAAATTCCGTAATTTCCTAGAAATGAGACCATTCAACTTAGTGACCGACAACTCAGCATTGGCTTGGGTATTGTCCCACTTTCGTAAATTAGGACAATTAGGGCGCTGGGTGGAGGTTATATTGTCTCTACCATTTAAAATTACGCATGTTAAAGGTAATCAGAACCCAGTAGCGGACTATTTTATCTAGATTATTTCAAGATAGTGGAAGTTGATAACAATGTGTTACGTGAACTAGAAAAAATTAGTGAATAAGGACAAGAATGAACGATAACTCTTTAAAAATGAACAATGAAACTGTAAATAATAATAAGGACTTAGTAATAAGAGAGGAAACAGTGTCTATAAATAGTATAAGTACGATGCCTTTTATCTTTATGGACTTAAAAACGCATCAGAAGCAGGATGTAAACATAACTAAAATTATGGAGGGTGTATTGAACTATACCAATAGTGATGTTTACAGTGTGGAAAAAAGGGGGGTGTTATTTTATGTGAACAATAAAAACAATTCTAAAAGGATCTATTTACCTGAACACTTATTCAAGGTTGTATACGAGTATTATCACAACTCATTGTCTGGCTGTCACTTCGGCATTTTAAAAACACAACAGAAAATAAATGAAAGGTTTTATCACCCTAAACTAAATGATTATGTGGCACTTTTGAAAAAATAATGTAAAATGTTGTGAAGTGTGTTTGAAAGCAAAAAGTAGCAACTGGAGGGACCAAGGACCTTTGAACAGCAATCTGAGCAGTCGTCCAATGCAGAAGTTATACATGGATATTTATGGCGCCATTACCTGCGTCTTTCTCCAATCGAATGCAATACATCCTGATAGCAGTAGATGACTTCACCAAATATAATTGGATAATGCCACTCAGGAAATGCACCTCAGGTAATGTAATTAATGCATTAGAAAAAATAATATTTTAAAAAATTTTTCTTTGCCTGAAGAATTCGTGACGGATAATGGAACATATTTTGTCAGCGAGGAGTTCAAAAATTATTTGTTTAATTTGGGCATAAAACAAAGGACCATTATACCTTATACTCCTCAAGGAAATAAAAGTGAAAGGCAAATTCGAACATTTTAAATCAAATTCTGACAGCTTATTATATGGACTGTAAAAAGGAATTGGGACAAGGATATTGTACCATGTGCAAATGGCCCTAAATACTTGTCACAATGAAAGCATACAGTCGTCTGCATTTGAATTGATGTTCAGTTTCAAAGCAAATGATGGTTTGTCACTAAAATGGCAAATTAAAGATATTTGTGAGTGGAAAAATGGAGCAAAGATAAGAATGCAAAGATGGTTGAAAGCGATTCAAAATTTAAAAAGACAAAAATGAGCTGAATTCGAGAAAGAAACCGGATACAAACCGAAATCACAGGCAATTAAAAATGTATGATGTAGTCTATTGTAATGAATTACAAATCAAGCGATATAAGCTAGAACTGAAATATGAAGGACCATTCAGAATAATTTTCAATTATTAGCTCCAACTCATATGTGGTTCAAAAATTTAAAAGAATTGAATGAGTTCCGTAGAATACACTTGCAGGATGTGAAACCCACTGGGGAAAGAAAGAATGCATATTTTAAATATAACAAAAAACAATATAATTACCGAGGGGTAAATAATTTGAATTACAAAATAAAAAAAAGAACTGATTAAAAATTATGACGAATTAAATTAGTTGTAAGAATGAAGAAAAACTATATTGGATGATGTACGCTGTATGTATGTATGTTTGATTTGAGAAATTTCAGTGACAAGGAAGATTAAATTAAAATATATTGAACAATTGAGGAAATTCTACAGCCCTGTTAAATTGTAAATATTAACTTGAATTGTAATGTTGTAAAAATGTATTTTAAACTTGAAGAAATCTCAAGAGGAATAAAAAAAGTTTATGATTTAGATAAAAGGGCACAGGTGAAGTAAACATGTTGCGATAAACTACATGGTTTGGGAGAGGAGGAGTGTATTAAAACAATTCAGTATTTATTTTCTGAATAATGCACAAATCCCGAAAACTCATGGTCCGTAATTAATGTTATTAACATGTGTTATTTATGTTTGTATGTAAATTAATAACTAACACGAATGTTGGAATATTAATTTAAACTTGTTTAGTTTGATAAAATTTATGCCAAGGAAGAGGGGAACAGAAGAAAAAAGACTGGTTATTTCTATGATAAACAACGGTATAGGTAAAAATAATAAAATAAGAACTGGACACCCCCGTCTGGGGATATGTTTTAATTCTATATGAAGCTGCGACAACCAGTGAATGGGCGAGCCAACACACACACAGCCGTGCAGGGCAAAGGTTCCAAGGACGACCCAACTAATTACGGACCGGACCTGCAATAAACATCCCACAACAACAACCACCGACTAACCTCGTTCATACCCATTGTGAAGGATTATCTGGATGGACTATCTTTTATGGTAGGACTTAGAATTGTAAAAAGGTAGGTGGCAATTGGACTCTTAATATTTGCCATAGTTTTAGGTCAAGGTTTCTATTGGGGAATTTAATTGTTAAGTTTTCAAAAAACAATCTGATAATGTATGGACTCTTTTAAAAAGAATTTATAATAATTAACGCTTGGTTAAAATAACTTGACAACTAGTATGCTGCCACTTCTTACAACTATTTATCAAAAATAAATTAAAACAAATATTATAAATAAAAAAAAAAAGGGTTTTGTAGATTTGATGATGGCATGTTAAGGCTAGGTGGAAATACAATTTCTAAAGGATGTGAGATAAATTTCTTAGATTTAAGTATTAAACTTGGCAGATACCAAGCGCTTTTAAGGGGGGTGTGTATACCAATTACATGGTATAACTTTAAATAAAAATAAAAATTTAATAAATAAAATTTTATTTTAGAATTGTAAATGGATAGGAATAAAAAAGTAAATTTATATTGTAATCCAGCGGCAGGCACAACGCGCTTGGAATCTGGTCTAGACCTGACTTGATGGGCAAGTGAATGCTAAAAACAATAGTCTAACAGTGGACTTCAATCTTTTGTTAGGCGGGCGAACCTGCGTTGAGAGTGATTTCAAACAGGCCTGCAGGAACAGGAGCGTAGTCGGTGCAGGCCAAGAAAACACGCTCTGCTTCCATTCCGAGTTGAGAAGCGATAGAGTAAAAGTCTTTAGTGCCGAGTTTAAAAGTAGTGTCGGGGCGTAGGATCCGTCGGTATAAATTATTTTAATACCGAACTCCAAGACCTTCACGACTAAAGAGCTAAGTACTTTTGACTGAAATTATTAAATTTTTCTAAATTTGAAATTTGAAAAATTTAAGAAGTGAATTAATTTGAAATTGGATTTGAAATTTGAAATTAACGATCAAATTCTGTTGAGAGTGAACTAATATATATATAAAATTGTAAAAGGAGTAATTTATTTAAAATTCGAACGTAAAATTTAATTGAAAATTATAGGGATTCTAGTTAAAATTAAGAGCTGCAGGTGCTGCACACCATATCCTGTAGGAACTTGTGAAAAATTCCTGTTGAGAACTGTTTAGATTTGTTTGAGAATTTTATTTTAAAGAAGTTTAATAATTTTTATTTTATTTAGTTTTGAGAAGAAGCCTATTTATTTTATTTCATACAAATTTTATTCAAGATTATTATTATATTTTATATATTTATAGCACACGTATTTGGAGGACAGTGAGTCCATGTTAAATCGAAAGTGCCTTGCCTAAGGAAGTAGTAATTTTAAACTATTGTGCAAAACACTTTCATTGGTGGAATACAAGGTTAATAATTGAAATTTGGATTGATTTAATAAACCTGAATGATTTCTAAAAAGGATGCAGTTTTAATTTCCACCAGTATCTACTTAATATCTTATGAGTTCGAGAATATTTAAGGTCATCATAATAAAAACAAAAAATTTTGTATATTAACATTTAGTATAGTTGTGTTTTTGAGGTAATATGTTTGTTGAATAACAATTGCAAAGTTGTGTGTTCTAACATAGTGTTGTAGTGAGTTCTTGTGTTGTGGAAAGTGTTTTGTTGTAATTTAGTGACTTATAATCATTGAGATGGCAGATGATATAGACGAACATATCACAGAAAAGTAGGAAAAGAGTAATTACTGGCAGAATGAAAGATGCAGCTAAAAGACTGAGAGCTCAGTCGTTTGAGTTAGGTGAGAATTGCCTTTGTAAGCGGTATAGATGCTTCCAGGTAATACCTGAAGTTGAACAAAAACGAATTCTTAGGGAATTCAATGAATTAGGCGCAACCTCAAAAGAGCCTTGGAACTCACAAGCATCCATATCTTTCTGGATTGATTACGGTTCTACTACCAGTTAACAGGCGTAGCAGGTGGTAATATTGAAAATAGCCGGACTCATGATTGTAGTTTTGCCTATAGAGTTAGGGCTACAGGAGAAGGCAGAAACTCTGATGTCCAAGTTTGCAAGAAGGCATTTATAGCTTTGCATGGATTGACCCAAAAGAAGATTAGACACCATACAACATTCACTTAAAACTTATGGTGTATCGCCAAAAGATCGCAGAGGTAGCCACACAAATCGTCCGCGTAAACTAACTAAGCGCCAAATAGAAAGTGTATGTAATCACATTAAATCAATTTTAAAGGGCGTCTCTGAGCCATTATTCTGGTAAATAAAACAGAGAAGATCTACCTTCCCGAGGAACTATCTGTTAAAAAAATGCATGAAATGTACAAGGATAAATGTACTGAATACCAAACAATGTTGATATAAATTGTATCATACGAGGTCGTACAGAAGTATTTTTAATAGAAAATTTAATGTTGACATTTGGATACCCACGCTCTCCGACACTTGCTCAATGTGTGATGCCCCTAAATCTACGCACAGGAGCTTGTGAAACAATAATAAGGTCTTTATACCAGATGGAAGCAGGGAACAAAATGAAAACTGAACAGGATCTATGTAAGAAAATAACTGCCCCACGAGTTGCATCTTTAAAAAAGCACAAACTTTCTATATGCGGAAAAACTATAGCTCGTTCAGTTTAGTGAAAAAAATCAAACCATACAGTCAATCTGTATGGATTTCCAGAGAAACCTTAATTTGCCAAACATCACAACGAATGATGCCTACTATAGGAGGAAAACTATGATTTTTCTATAAATCCGTTTTCTATTGCTACAGTGAAGTAATTGGAGGAAAAGGCTCCAATGAAGTCATGTCTTTTCTTTATCACTATATAACGCAATATCTAGACAAAAAATGTTAGAAATCTTGAAATTTTCTGTGACTCCTGTGGAGGACAAAATAAAAATTATACACTATTCCGTTATATCTATTATGTTGTACATGAAAGGAAAAGATTAGATACAGTGAAAAATTACGTTCCCCATTAGGGGACATTCGTACATGGAGTCGGACAGAAATATGGCTATTATTACGAGTAAAACAAAATCTAGAGCTGAAATTCCTGAAGATTTGATATCAGTTGTACAGTCGTCACGTCAACATCCTGTACCCTTTAAAACAGTTGAAGTGGACCAAAGTCTCATTAGAAACTGGGTTGGATTCTTAGACGTTTTATTCTTTTAAAAAATGCCCATTTCCCATAAGACCAGTAAAAGAATTTACAGTTGCAGTAAAAAACCCATCAGATGTTATGCATCGTGACTCATACAATGGTGCGTGGATTTCTTCTCCAGTAGTTTCACAAGGGAATAGTCTACCGAAATCAGGAGTTTGCTGAGAATCTTCGACCAGCTTCTAGCAATGAATTCCTGCTACCTCCTCATGCTTATGACAGTGAGTATTCTATTTTGTCTTGTTATACTTATCACTAATATTACAACGTAAACTAATTAGACTTAGCAACAAAATTACAATAATTAACTCAATACTTAATTTGTCATAGCAGAAACCCTCTTTAAGTCAGTGTAATTTAATATTAGTTTAGTTTATAAAAGGGTTCTTTTTGTTTCAGGTTTGTTACCAATATCTGAGGCAAAATATGTGGATGTGAACCACTTAAAAACAATTTTTGTATGGAAAGAAGAGCTAAAGAGTACTACAGCAATTTACCACATGGAGGAAAACTTGCAACGAAAAAAAAGTCCACAAAAAAATAAATGATGGACCAACTCAGCTAATATTTTGTTTTTAAACAATTTCATTGTCAAATATACTGCATAGATTTAATACACAATAAAGCATAAAATAAAGTGTTATTTGTCTCTAGTGGTTTTCCCTTATAACCAATATGGTTTGTTTTAAGTTAACTTAGATTGATGGAACAAAGCACATTTGTCCCCTGTTAAAATTGGTACTTGTGTTGAAAAATCCGACGTTACTAAGCAACAATATTGTTACTTAAAGGATTTTATTTTACTATATTTGTGTGATCTATAAGTTTAATGTACTCAAATATGAAAAACTGATATAAATTTCTAACAATTATACGGCATTTATAGCGTTTTCAAACTTCAAATTGATGTCCTGTAAAATTTTAAAAAGTGGACAAAGTACATTTTCCCCTGGGCCTCTTCATATACAAACAGAAGGTTGTTTACTTCTATCGTCAACAGCAACTGAACTACGCGATGGATCGAGCTGAAATTGTGACAACTTCCTACTTAATAATGCTTCCTTACGAAAACAATTTCAACCATACGAGCGTCATCTAAGGACTTAGTAGGTGAACGGACCCTCGTATTTCTAATTAGCCGAGTACAAAATGTACTCGTCCCTGATTTAGACTCGTACGTTGCAGAGTGCTTCAAAATGGTCCAGGTGCACGTTCAAAGTTACTGCTACTGCTAAATTAGTCTGAGTACTTATATACCAAGAACGGCGTTAAGCGTGTACAATTATCTGTGCCGTCAAAGTATCTGTAACAGTAACCTGTACCGGGTACTTTCGGTTTGCGGTAACTCGGTACTCTCCGTACAGTCGAGTAACCTGTACAAAAAATGATCTTTTGCAAGTAGTCCCGACGTGATCAGATGTCACAGTAGTGAGTTCTTGTACTGTGTTAGTTTGTTGTCACACCACTCTGGGTACTTGCGTGCTAAAACTAACAGTTACCGGTTACGTCGAATTAACAAAACTTGCTCAGTTTAATCTGTGTTAAGAATTAAATATTTAATTAAAAACTAATTAAGTGATTTACAAAATTACACGCTCAAAATAATGACCAAGCTCCATAATGCTGAATTTTGTGGACCGACACGGTCAAGAATAAAAGTTAAGATGGTAAT
>NW_025784583.1:0-24343 GCF_021130785.1 Homalodisca vitripennis
GTATTGTAATTATAAAAGGAAATAAACTTTCTTTCATTTCATTTCATGTATATACATACTACTTTCATAATGTCATTATAAATTACAATATATTTAATTACAATAACCAACTAAATACAATAATTATTTACAAATTCACGAGTTTAAAGTTATAATGTTGTTTCAAATACGATATCGATAGCATGAATTAAATACGAGTATATAAATATACCAAAAAATAAAATATTTATTTATTTATCTCACGCAATGTTTATATTCTGATTATTACAACACATATTTATGACGTGAAATATTTAACATTCAATTTTATGATATCATGTACACTTTAAATATCTCACTTACATAGATAAACAGGATGGAAGGTAAAAGATATTTTTCAATGCAAACGGAAAAGGAATGTAGTTATTTAAATTTATTATGTATTTCCCAATACGGATATCAATTTTCATTCGTATTATGAGTCATAAAATTATAGTCGTAAAAGAAAATATTTATCGTGTTATCTGGTTTAGAGAATATTAAGTGTAATACTGAAATATACAAAAATTACCTTGTGACAGTTTGTACCGTATGACGATAACACATGGGGGGTGGTGACTTCTGAGGTCGTAGGAATAAATACTAGAAATACAAAGTTTACTTATAAGTTCAGTTTAATTACGAAAACTTAAAAGCACCACTTTTTAGATGGTAAAGGAAAGGTTATGTACTGCCACGTTGCTGCCAATTAGAATATAATAACTAAAAGTATATATCTTCTAGGTGGGCCTAAAATATCCAATGTTCTATTGAATTATGCGTACGACGTTTTACTTTACAAAACAATAATATTTCACTTCCCTTCACAATAGGTAGACTCACAACCCGGATATCGGCGTCTTGGCACGAGACATTGAAGCAGTAGTCTAAAAACGGTTATTTCTAGAAGAGGAGTAGAAGTTGGGAAGTGGTAGCCATCTATTCAAACAACACGTGAGGTACATCAGCTACATAAACTCGCCTAAAACAAATTCGCGACGGTATTAGCCATTTAATGATACAAATTACAATTTATAACAACGTGCTCGTCGCCATAAGGACGACGCCACAACCTTTTATCTATCTCCATCAAGCAAATAAAAGATCTTCAAGGGTAAGTTACTTTACTATTCACATATTTACTTTACGTTACATTCATTTTATACGTTTGGCATCAAAGGGTAATTTAATAATACGAAAAGATCAATTTTACTTACGGACAAGGCGCGCGAGGTCTTATCGGTTACGTAGTTGGACTGCTTACAAAGGGTTAGAAGAAAAAATTCATACGCGTGCCAATTAGGTAGTTACTCCGCCCAATAATTTAGTTCCGGAACATTGGATGTAAAATAATATTATATTATACTGGCTGATTAGGTTGCGAAATTTACATTGTATGAAAATTTAATTAACTAATTTACGGTTACAGAATATCCCCCTGTTTTGATTTCGCAACCTAATTAGTCGCTTTACTTTAAACATATTCTAAATAACAAACTTAATTCAACCTTTTATTAATTACATAAATTCAAATTCAACCATAACAATACGATAGCGCGGGGTTTCAAAAGTTTCCTATCAAATCCGCTAGATCGCATGCCAATGCAGTTCTATGACTGCTCGCTTAGGGACCAAAAATAGAAAATCAATTTAGGCAAACTATTTTCATGCAGTGCACGTTGCAACGTTTTAGAATTTCGCGGGGTCGTTGCAAGAATAAGGGACATTTAAGGCGATTAAATCGTGAAACAAGGTGTAGTGTAGTGTTTTGTTATATAGGCGCCACATTCATACTTCTTTTTTGCATTCATACCAGTGTTTTGTGTATAGTGTTTTGCCATTAAATACCCTGAGACTTGCGGACAATGTTACCAATATGGATCGAATACTTTGGAATGAAACGTCCCCTCACGAGAAGCTAAGTCTCACATTTCTTATTACTACTCATCACTCTTAATATACATATTTACATACAACATCCTATTACATCTTACATCTACATGAATTTTAACACTTCAAATATATCCACCCAAAATTCAAACTTCAATATTTTGACATACATACAAAAGACAGACACAACTTTTCATATTTGTTTCCTATATTACAAACAGGATCAACTCTGTCTCATTTCTTTATACAGAGTCTACCTACAAACTCTTTTTCTATATTTTATTTCCATTGAAACATTCGTTAAGAATTCACTAAACAATTAACTTCCTGGATTTTATCTTATCTTTTAAATTTGGCAGCAAGTGGTTCCTTAAGCTAGGGATGCTACAAAGTTTTTTTTTATACAGAACAGGTCTTAATTTAATTTTAAATCTACAATTATGAACTTTATTACATTCAAAAACATTTTCAGTGTGTTGTACAATACAAGTTACAGGGCTTAAAAAATATAGAATTCTATAAATTCCTACATATTTTGGTGCTAATTTTGCACAAAACTTTTCTACCTTATTGCTTAAATAGTGGGTTCTTATCCATACTAAGGAATGCAACTTAAAGGGATGTTTTACATTCTGCTCTGAGTACTTTTGTCTATTACTGTTATGTGCTATAAATCCTTTTTACATTGACCACAGCTCTCTTTAAATTGTTTACAACAAGTTTCCTTGGACAAATTCAAACCAATTAGATCATTTAGCTTCCATAAATTAGATAAAGCATTATTACAGGAATGATTAAACATTAAATCAAAGGCAGCAAAACCAGTGCTTTCATTATGGGCGGTGTTTAAACTTAATTGTATATAGCCTAGGTCATTATCCCAATTACCTATGACAGTTATGATAGAAACTACGTAATAATGTAGATATGTTTCTAATATGCCTTTCTGATTGATTTCCATTAGCCCTGTAAGGCGCTAGTCTACGGTGTTCAATAAAATTCTTAAATAAGAAACTTCTTAAAATACAGTGATGTTAAAATATGCCAGCATTGTCTGACACTATTATTTTAGGTACAGAAAAGTTGTTAAAAATTATGCGGTCTAATTTATTACATATTTCAGCACTCTTACATTCCCTCAAAGGGATTAGCCATAGAAATTTACTGGCAGCATCTACAACTACAAGTAAATATACATTGCTGTTTCTAGTTCTCACTAAGGGACCTAAAAGATCTATGAATAATAACAATCCATATTGTTCTTAAATGGCACAGATACTAATTCGCCTTCATATTTTCTTTGGCACACTTTACTCATTTTACAAAACATTACATGTTTTCACTTTTTGCCTTTATAATTTCGTCTAAATTCAGGTCTATAAAAATACTGATTAATTTTTCTTTGCGTTCTAGCAATGCCTAAATGACCTCCTATTAAAGAACTGTGGAAGAATTCATATACTAAATCAATTAACTGTACACGGCAAAAATATCTTACTCTTACTTTTTACATTCCTTTTGTACATCAGTAAATTGTTTTTTATAAAATAACATAAATTGTTACTATTGCTTTTTACAGATTGAATGATTTGCTGAGTTTCTTTATCTTGAAGTGATATTTTTCTAAAATCTTTAAACGCTAATGGCAAATCATTAATTAACAACCACAAATTATCCTTCTTATTGCACTTATTATTTATCTGCCTTTTAGGCTTTACAATTAGATGTTGGTTTACATTTTTTGCCTTCGGGAGGAGTTTGAATGGCAGAAGGAAATCGATAATCTATTTTTATCCTGGTCTGGGACCGTTCCGGCAGTCACTGGGGCTCGGATCAGCTGTTCCCGTCGACTCGCCCTCAAAACATACGTGATAGGGCATCTGCCAGTGCATTATCGGTGGAACTTTTAAATTCAACCTCAAATGGCAAATTCAAAATCCTCTCGATCCACCGGGCAAGTCTTCCTACCTTCCTTTTGTGATTGAGGACATAGGATAAAGCTTGGTTATCAGTTATTAATTTAAAGGTTCTTACTTCTACAAAATTCGTGCCATTTTTCTATGCAAATTAGTGCACTCAAAGCTTCTTTTTCATAAACAGTATATTTTAATTCGGCATCAGTAAATTTCCTAGAGTAATAGGCTATTGGCATTAATTCATTTTGGTCGTTTTCCTGTAACAAACAACCACCTGCGGCTATTCCACTAGCATCTGTCATTACTATAAATTGCTTTGAAAAATCGGCTAACTGGAGTACAGGAGGATTCATTATAGCTTCTTTTAAACTTTACAAAACGAATCTTGACATTCACTTGTCCAAACAAATTTAGCGTTTTTCCTTCTTAAACGATTTAAAGGATTACATAATTTGGCAATAATTATTTATAAATTTTGAAAAGAAATTAGTCATACCTAAAAACTGTGAAATTTGTTTGGCGTTCTTAGGCGGCATAAATTCTCTTATACTCCTTGTTCGCTCGGGATCTATAGTTACTGTATTATTTTTAATTAAATTCCCCAAAAAGGAGATTTCCTCAAAACAGAACTTTGCTTTTCTCTAGGTTTGCCGTTAAGCCATGTTTTGCTTAGTCTATTTACAATCTCTCTGACATGTACTAAATGCGAATCAAGGTCTTTACTGTACACTAAGATATCATCACAAAAATTTATCACATATTTAAATTTTATATTGTCTAGGACTTTATCCAGATAGGCGGACAATACAGCACTACCAACATGTAAACCAAAGGGTACTCGTTTAAATTTATATTTACCAAATATAGTGCTAAATGAGGTAAGATCTTGACTATCAGGTGATAATGGACATTGGCAAAAAACTTTTTCTTAAATCTATTATTGAAAAATATTTGGCTCCACTAAGATGTTGATAATAATTATTTAAATCACCAATGGGAAAATCAATTTTCTGTAACTTTTTATTTAATTCGGTATAATTGACTACAAGTCTGTCCTTTTTGGTTAAAAAGGCTGGACTGGAGTAGGCTGAAGTACTGGGTTCAATTATTCCTTGGTCCAACCAATCCTGTATTATTGTTTTCATCTTATTTACAGTAGGAGGGCTCATAAAAATAAGGCCTAATATTTACAGGTGTGGGGTCATTGAGAACTAATTTCACTTCCAAATCTAGAGCCTCTCCTAATTTTTGGAAGTAAAAACATTTGGAAAATCCCCTATAAGGTTTTGTATCTCAGCCTCAGCTCTAAGTGCACCCTATTTTTACATCAATGCTGTTTACTTCATGTTCAAAAGGCTGTTGTCTGACAATAGTTATTTTCTCATTACAATTGAATTTAAAATAACATGAATCTCCATCAAGATCTAAAATTAATTTGCTATTAGATATAAATGGGTTTCCCAATATAATGTCCCATTTTAAATTATCCAATACAATAAACTTTACTTTCCAACAAAATTTAGAAATTTTTATCTTAGCATAACAGTAACCAAAACATTTTATTTCAGTGTTATATTGCAGCAAACATTCTATCATCTGACTTCATTAATTTAGAAACATTTTTATTCAACAATAGGCTATCATAAAATTCTTTACTAATTATATCTCTTGTAGCACCAGTATCTAATAAGCAGTTTGTTTTTACATTTTTACCCACTATAGCTTCAATTAAAGGCATATTGTTACAATGTGTAACATTTAGTCTTTAAATTAGGTTTTCTATAGTTTAATTTACTCCAATTTTTAATTACCTTACCATAGACTCTCATAAAATAGTGTTTTTCTTTTCTTACTGCATTGCTATTTATAAAATTATTATTCTTAAACTTATGAAACCGGGGAGAGATATTTTTAGGTGTTGTGTGTAATACCACTCCCCTGTCAACTAGTTTTTTGGATTCCTAAAACAATTTTTTGCTAAGTGACCAGGCCTATTACAATTGAAACATTAACTTTGGGTTTTTGATAGTAGGCCTACTATTCCTAGGTTCAACATGTGGTGGATACATGTTGTTAACATAATATGTCTTACTTAAAATTGTCCCTTAAGTTATCATTAAAGGTTATATTGTTACTAGCTATACACACATTTTCCAAATCTGTAAAACAAATGGGATTGTTTTCAAAAATTAACTTATTTCTATCTGTAGGCTTAATACCTCTTTTTATACAAGTTACCAAGTCCTGTTCACTTATGTTACACAATAAAACTTGACTGAGCTCTTTGATGTCATAGATGTATTCATACAGTGGCTCATCAAACCTTTGTGGCCTATAAAAACTAAATCTAGTCCTCAGTCTTTCAATTAGGCCTACAGGGATAAAAGCACTAATTAATTCCCTGTGTAGATAGTTGACATTTGGCATGACAGACTTACACTGTAATTAATTTTGGCTAAAAGTGGACCTTTTGCATAACATGGTAACAATGCTAAAATTTCATTTTCTGATAGGCTAGTTTCACATTTTTAGTATTTAACAAAGTTTTCAAAAAGTTTATTAGCTCAGGTACGAACTAAACCATTTGTTACTGTAAAATTTTGTAAATAACATTCTACAGGGTTGTTTTAACTTATTAAACATATTTAAACCAGACATAGGTTGACTAATACAATCATTGTTTGCATTATAAATAGGCATTATAGGCAAAGTGGGGGTACTGGCAGTAGGCTGTGATATTGTTGGTGGTTGTACAGAAATAGGGCCTATTTGTTCTTTTCACTGCCTGTTCCATAGCCTCATCTTGTTCTAATGATTCATTTAAATTGGCTTCTAACACTTTAAGCTGTTCTAGGTTCACTGTAGGTAGCAAGTTTTTAGGCTAACTGCTATTCAACATTTACTAGCCTACACTTTAAAGCTGATAAAGTTTCACTATGTACAGAACTTAGTTCTAGCTGGTTGTCTAAAAATAAACGGTTTATTAAATGTTTACACTTTTCTTGGAATTTGGTGATTTTTCTAAAGGTGAACTAGCACTGTTCAATTCCACTGCACCCATGTTCTAATAATATCACTTTTTCACTGAGAAGTTTTACTTCCTGATTGTGGTCTATTTTTAATAGGCTACTAGGAGTAGGTAAAATATTGTTTCTCAAACACTGTCTTAAGGCCTTTCTGAGTTCATTTACTGTACTGTCACTATTTAATTTAATACCTCTAGATATCAGTTCAAATACCAACTCATCTTTAGACAAATATTCTATTTTAATGGCAGGCATTGTGGCGTTTTCACTCAGTTTCACCCAGTTGATGGCAGAGTAGGCACATCAATAGCAGATTGGCGCAATTAATTGTGTACCGTATGACGATAACACATGGGGGTGGTGACTTCTGAGGTCGTAGGAATAAATACGTAGAAATACAAAGTTTACTTATAAGTTCTGTTTAATTAACGAAAACTTAAAAGCACCACTTTTAGATGGTAAAGGAAAGGTTATGTACTGCCACGTTGCTGCCAATTAGAATATAATAACTAAAAGTATATCTTCTAGGTGGGCCTAAAATATCCAATGTTCTATTGAATTATGCGTACGACGTTTTACTTTACAAAACAATAATATTTCACTTCCCTTCACAATAGGTAGACTCCACAACCCGGATATCGGCGTCTTGGCACGAGACAATTGAAGCAGTAGTCTAAAAACGGTTATTTCTAGAAGAGGAGTAGAAGTTGGGAAGTGGTAGCCATCTATTCAAACAACACGTGAGGTACATCAGCTACATAAACTCGCCTAAAACAAATTCGCGACGGTATTAGCCATTTTAATGATACAAATTACAATTTATAACAACGTGCTCGTCGCCATAAGGACGACGCCACAACCTTTTATCTATCTCCATCAAGCAAATAAAAAGATCTTCAAGGGTAAGTTACTTTACTATTCACATATTTACTTTACGTTACATTCATTTTATACGTTTGGCATCAAAGGGCTAATTTAATAATACGAAAAGATCAATTTTACTTACGGACAAGGCGCGCGAGGTCTTATCGGTTACGTAGTTGGACTGCTACAAAGGGTTAGAAGAAAAAATTCATACGCGTGCCAATTAGGTAGTTACTCCGCCCAATAATTTAGTTCCGGAACAATTGGATGTAAAATAATATTATATTATACTGGCTGATTAGGTTGCGAAATTTACATTGTATGAAATTTAATTAACTAATTTACGGTACAAGTTGTAAAAACTAACTGTATTATATTCGGTTGCTCATTAGATTATATTAGATGTTATTGTTATGTATATATTTTCAATTAAAACTTACCTCAATTAAAGAAAAAGTTTCATTATTGACTATTAGGGAGCCTAGGGCCATTAATGAAAATTTTATACATATTGTATTTCAGATATGCGCTTCTGCCTTAATAGTAAATGAGTATAACTTGAAATATTCTTTCTTATTGAATTTGTGAAATTAAAATAAGTTTTTTGTATTCACCCAGCTATGTGTGCATTGATCCTCCAACCAACAGAATATGCTGCCAATTAAGCCTAACATACATAGGCCAAAAATCATGGCCTCTCTTGCTAAAGAAATACATGGAATATTTCATGTACTTCATTCAGAGGAAAATTCATAGAGAAACTCTTGGTAACAAAGAATGAAGTCTACAATGTTCTAAAACCTGCTTAGTGACTAAGTGTAAGGAGACTCATGACTGTACTAGATGGAAAAAACTTTCTTAGTTATACTTTTAAAAATTATCGTCCAACTTTTATGTTTCTTTATACTATATATCAAGAATGAACGGACATATTTATTTTGAAATTTTTATAAGCACTGTTAATTAAAGCATTATTTGGTTGTCTGTTATAACTGTTCCCATCCTTACTATTAATTACGTACGTCAATTATAATATGGGATTTTCCAATCCTAAATGCTCATGTTAATTGTCATAATTAAATAGGAACAATAGCTGAAAACCTCAACTGGAGAGCCACTTGATCGTCTGGACATTTTACATAACAAACGAAATCTATGTCAGGTTTATGAACAGAATATCGTATATGTGTAAAATCTGTTGGCATTTGAACATAATATTTAATCGCAGATAAATTTTGAAATGTATGACAATAGTCAGCAGCAAAGTGTAAAGGGATGCCCAAATCAAACAAGCTGATCTGTTTTATTTTAGGGCAGGTTTGTGTTATCGCCTTGTGACGGAACACCTGGGATTTACTCCGACAGGTGTCACGTGGACACCGTAACTCCTGAAATCCCCAATAAACGAAACTAGAACGTGTTATTTTCGTGTTATTCGTTATTTTTACTTTTGATATATGTCATTTTAAAGGCTCTTCCATTACAAAATTTTTCCCTTATTTTAGCTTACAGTAATATTCATATTCAAGAAGGGACAAGGATGATGTATTTATTGAAAGGTGTAAAAATCTGGTGTATGTTATTTACTAAAATTCTTAAAAAAATTATTTGTATTTAAAAACTCAATCTCATAGATTCGGTAAATTTTTTAGAATTTTCAATTATTTATGAGGTAGTTTAAACAAGAAAAATGTTATTTCGTAAGGATTTAAGAAAATTCACTGTACGATAAGTACTCCAGATGTGATGAAAAATGGCATTTTTGGGTGTCAAATATTACACAATAGAGTAATTGGCCCTTGTTTTATTTAAATAAAACAAAATCAATCGTAACATTTACATTTATTTATATGTTTACAGGATTTGGCTTTGACCTATCTGTAGGAATTACAGTCAAATGTAGATCTTTAACAGGATGTTGCTACTTCCTACACCTTACCATAGGAGTGTGTTCAAAATTAGTTTTAGACGGTTTTATGTTTGATAGAAGTTGCAAACACTTTTAGGTAACAACCTGTATTATGTAAAAATAATTCACTACAATCAAATAATCAGTGATAATTTTTTATTCGGGAATATACTGATTCTTTGCACTCTTCCAAAAGGCAAACTTTCTAAAAAACAGTAGGGTACACATTATACTGCGCGTACGATTGATTAAAACTACATGTTTTGGCAATATACAATTTTTAAAACATCACAATTTACTGTGTTAGAAGCACATAAAATACACGAGTAGCTAACTGCTAGCGCGTGCTACCAGAAAAACAAGCACTAGAGCCCAGATTTATATCAAGTTTACTCAAGTACACAAACCGTTTTGTTAAGAGACTCCCATTCAGTGCCTGGAGGTTGAGTGCAGCTTGAAATGTTTATGAAGACGCAGCATTATCGTGAATGTTACCTGCAACCCATAACTTCTTAACTTCTGTTTAGATTTATATAAATGTACTATTCTTTGTTTATTACGCAGTAACTTTCATAATATTACTTAAAGAACTGCTAAACAGTGCATTATTATATTTTTATATACGAATTTTATTATTGTTACATGGTATTAATTTATTATTTTTTATTTTGCTAATAAATGGTACTTTCTAATGAATAAAATTGAGTAAATATGTTTTTTCAATCACGTACTTCATAAAATCTTTATATAATAATACTGATTAATAATATTCTATACAAGTTTACAGTAAAATAAATTGTCTCAGTTTCTCTCATCATCCGATACATTCAGAACTGGGAGTACAGAATACATGTATCTAGGAAGTCTGTGTTAATGAAAGACACGTTTTAACTGCTGTTTGTTATGAGCTCCTCCTCATCTTCGGATACATGACCTGAGTTCGAACATGATCTAGTTTTTTGGCTCACAACAAAAACAGTCCATATGATGTTTGTAATGGTTAAGTTTTAGATACTAATTTACTTGGACCAGTAATTTATGACCAAAATTTTTAATAAATATGTTTTACTCATAGTTAACCTGATTATGCTTCCTGTGCAAATCAACTCACCAAACTGAGACTGCCGATACCTGGCTTAATATCATTGCTGTCTGTGTTGAAAACCTTGGTTTGCGCATCGTGGGCAACTTCAATATCTGATATTTCCAATCAAGTACTTTGTTTTTATTCCTTTAGAACTCCCAATACCAAACAAAATTTTATGTTTTATAAAAAACTAAAAATATAATTTTTGTTCCCTGCTTATCGATGCTTCTCTAACTTTATGCATGAGATCGCATCAACTGATAATGTGGATTTTAATATGTAAGAATTTTAGTGATTAACGACCAGTCTTCTTGACACGCTCCTTTAAAAAAAATAGTTACCAAACAACCTGCTCAAGACTTCCTTGAGCCTCACTCTTTTGTACACACTTTTTAAATACAAATTGCCCCAATTATTCCTCAATCAATTTTAAAATTTATGTATGAAATAAATGTACAAGGAGTACAAGGAAGAACAAGGCGAGAGTACAAGAAGAATCTCTCCTTGTACAAGAAGTACAAGGAGAGATGCGACCTTATTATTTATTCTAATCCACCGAACTACTACTTTTAGTAAGTCGTTTACTGTGTTTGCCTGTCGATTTTAGAATGCTTTATTCTGTATAGATATATATCAAGAACCGTCGCTAACCGGTGCTTTGGGGTCCTGAGGGAGTGCAGCTATTTGCAGCTTTGGTGTGTGGCACTTTGGGCATTTGGAATGCAAGTTGAATGAGTGCGTGTGTGTCTAGTAATAGTAGTGTAAATATGAATACATATTACAGATGTTTATAATTTTATGCTTAAGGTTCATTTCATTTTTAAATTTTACATTATTATTAACTTTCAATAAATGGATTTATATTTCGTTATAAATGTAAATATGTTAGTTAAATTTTTGAATGGGGTTGAGTGGTAGAGAGGACTTTAAAGTTATAAATTTTTCTCTAATAAAGACATTTTGTATTTAATCTTATATCCTATGTTTTGTTTCAGGTAAAACGATGTGACACGTTCTTTTTGATTGAGGCATAGTAAGTAATAACAGCTAGGGAGTATAATACTTACAAATTTCTGTCTTTCGTTAAAACTGTATTAATATTTTTTAAGTGAAACACAGAGTACTTTAATAGACATGAAATGGATAACATAAATATGCCCAATGTAAATAAAGTTAATACGAGTAAGTTTCATTACAGAGCTACGGACCAATATTTAAAAGTTTAAATTGGCTGGGAGATCTTTAGTTAAGAACTTCAAAGTTAACTGAATGAAAAGTATTTAACTTAATTTAGTAAAAAATATCCTGAAATTACTTGTTGTAATTTTCTACAAAGCATTTTGAGCTTGCATTAATGTAAATTGCTTCGCTTTTTTGTGTCAATTGGGGTTGTAAACCACAATGACGTTTGTAACGAAGTAACATGACAATTAACGCAAGATGTGTCTAAAAAATGTATCAAATATCGTATGGAAATTGAAGTAATATAAGGTTTACCTAGAATTATGAAATTTAAAAAATTACGATGTTCACATAGGATAATTATTCATGTTGTTTTGTAATTACAAAATCATTAGATAATATTTATAAAATGATAAAAATCATTCAACAGATTGGCCTTATTACGGTTAGATCGAATTCTTATGAATTTTCATGTTTTTTTTATTTGTCTTCATCGGTTAATACTGTAGGATAATAAGTATTAAAATATTTAAGAGGTTAACTGTGGGTAAATGTTTAGTACAATATAATATTCCTGCAACTGTGAGACTATGAGCCATAATTACCAAATTTAAATAGGATGTACAATTCAAAACAAGTAGATCTGTATGATGTAGAGCGGTTTTGTGTTATGTACCACGTGACACCAGGGGTGTACGTGTCACGTGACTCACCTACCACCTCAGATCTCCGAATATCGAGTGTTTATAGGTTTATTTCGGTTCTAAATGTATCATTCACTATACGGTATACCTTTCTTTGTTTACATGTTTAATACTTGTTTCATCACAGATTTCTGAAATAGTCCTTAAATTTGTTAATATATATAAATATGGGAATACATGTTTTCAGATTTAAATTTATACAGGCTTATCTCAGGTCAGATCCAAAATTAGTCTTTTGCTTATTTTATTAGGCTACCCGCGTCGTTACGGCGGCAACGTGTAAAAAATATAAGTTTGTACTCAGTCTTTTTAAACATTTGTTTCTTTTGCGATTTTCTCGTTGCCATTATAGCGACCCATAGAACTAATTTTAAAATGTCTGGTAAAACTCAACCAAAACAAACACATCATGCACTTAACAATAGCGAATGTAAAAGAATACTATTTAACTTGTGAATGTTAGTTCATACGGCTGTGGTTACTCTTATTAAAGCCTACTCACATTAGGTTGCGTGTTATTGTATACTGCGAAGTACAACTCAATTTTAAGTACACGAAAAAGTACTTAGGAGTCCTTGGTGAAACTTAGAAGACACCTACGATCAGTTTTGCGTAATGTTATTGAAGTTTAGTCAAGGAATGAGTACCACGAGATCTGCAGAATCTGTAACATAAAATGCGATTAAAATGAGTCCATATTCCTACTTCTAGTGTACATCGCCTCTGCTTTAACAACAATGTGTTCGTGTATGTTGCTGTTAACACAATATAGGCACATTAAATGCACCTGTTGTAAATCCTGATTATAGTACGTTTCAACTATTCAAACAAATTATACTTTGAAGGGGAACGTTCCGGCTCAAATCAGTGTATTTAGTCCGAGGTATTGGTACACGAGCATTAACGCGGTCTCATTATATTTCAATCATATTAAATTACTCGTACAGACGCGACATTATGGCGGGCTTTGACGTGAACCACTGCCGTCACGCGCCGCGGCCTTATTATTACATCGGCCTTGTTCTGTGCTCCACACATTTAGTTACCTGTAATAATTACAGCTGTCTTATATAATCCATGAGTTTTTTTTTTTACTTCAATTGGTCCTTTTAATAACTGTTTTAATTATATTTTACCTCAATATATCGGAATTTACCAGATTTAATTGATTGGGTAGTTAAAGATAGTACTGAATTGTGGAATTTTCTGTACAACCGCATTAACATTAATTAATTATTGCACAACAAAATATTTTACATTAATTTTTAGTTATTGTTAACAGTATGTTTTAGCCTCATTATGATTTTATAATAAGGTAGGTACCCCACATCACACGTCATGTAAGAGTTAAAAAAATAATGTCAAGAATATAAAAGTAAGTATATTATACAATACAATAACAGTTACAATATAAAATACGTACTAGAACATGTTTAAGTAAAGGAGAGTAAAGTAGTCCAAATTAAGGGGCGCATAAACCTCTAAGATTCTATACATTATGGGATTAGGTAAAACCTATGGTTGAAAGAGAAAAAAAAATCGGTATAATCAATGTGTAAGTAAAGTATTCAATCATATAAAATTTTATAACGTGACAAAGTAATACGAATTTTTTAATGAGTTTTTTATATATTTTGTTTGTAAGAAGTTTGTTTCGTTCCCTGGGCCATATATTATTCCGCCTTTTTATTATTATTTTAAATCAGATACATTTGTAAACAATATTTTTACTACTCAAATAATACTATACAATAAAACATGTAAACTCGGCCTATGTAATTGCTTAGCACACAAAATTATTTTAAACAGTAAACCTAATATTATTTCTGTATGAATACAAAATTATTATATATATATATATATATATATATATATATATATATATATATATTGTCATTGTTTCAAATGTTTCAAATTTCAAGGTCTAATGGTTGTTTTTGCCTTTTACCATTTTATTACGCTATGAAATGTGGGTATCTAATATTAGGAAAAGAAACATGCACTAGAGCTCCAGATTTATATCAAGTTACTAAGTACACAAACCGTTTTGTTAAGAGACTCACATTTAGAGCCTCGAGGTTGAGTGCAGCTTGAAATGTGTTTAATGAAGACGCAGCATTATCATGAATGTTACCTGCAACCCCTGACTTATGTTAAGCTTTATAAAAAGTACTGCTCTTAATTAATTAGCATCCCCGCTAAATAGCCCAGACCTCAACATTTAGTTTTCGTTACTTAGATTCATATAGTTGATTCTATTGATAAATTTATTTTATACAATTCGATACAAACTATAATCTAAATTTTATTTTTTTTTAATCAAACAACAAAACAGTATTGAGTATCTTTTACGACTTGCTATTGTTTATATAGCTCGATTCAATGAAAACAGATGGAGCAGATCTATTGAAAATAATGTCCGCATAATTTAAAGATAGTGTCAATATACTAACAGTACTTTTTTGCAGGTTTACGTAGTCTATATTTACACTATATTCTCATTACATGTGTTAATGTATTATAAGAAATATTTATTTTATTTACACTAAGAAGCAGGTGCTGTAGGTGTGTAATCTCATATCACATGCCCTTTGCTCAGTGGAGATTGTATTTACCCCGAAAAATGCCAAAACTAAGTAGCAATTAATAGTACAGATTTAACATAACTAGTAATCGTCATGGTTGGCTTGAAAATTCTGACAATTGTTGATAGAAACTAATTTTATCTCACAAACCATTAAAGTAATGATAAGAGAACTTTAATAGCCACTTAACTAGCTTTATATTCTTACTCGAGTCTTTGTGTCACTTTCCTGCAGTACATAATTTTGAAATTTGACCTTTAATGTGTGTGAGTGTACCTTTCATCAAGTATTATTTACGTAAAAAGGCAAAAACAATAACTAGAAACAAAGAATAAAAAGTAACAAAAATATAGTACTTACATTTTAGTGGCTGTAAAGTAGTTATTAAGAATGATGGCATGTTACTAAACAATTTTATAAGATAATAAGTAAAATACATTTATTCTATTTGCGAAGAGACAAATACACGACAGCAAGTCACAGATAAGTCAGCTGGAAAGGATTACTAACGCCGGCACATATTACGCAGTTACAAGCTTACTAACTACATTTCCGCACCATTATATAAAAAAGTAAACCCCAATTCGTTCTGTGTATTTTGATATGTTTTAATTGAAAATAATATATCTTAGTATACCACACAAATTTTTATCTATTTCTGTCTCAAAGTA
Organism: Homalodisca vitripennis; assembly: GCF_021130785.1. NCBI lineage: Eukaryota > Metazoa > Arthropoda > Insecta > Hemiptera > Cicadellidae > Homalodisca > Homalodisca vitripennis. Next base: position 15,853 of record NW_025784583.1, read on the forward strand.
CAATTAAAAATAATTTCTGTAATTTTTATCATGAGACAATTCCTCGATGTACATAAAGTACGTCTAAGTATAAGAAGTACAATACAAACAAAAATAATCTTTATTAAACAGAAGTATGATTGTAATGCTCTGTGACAAAATACTAATCACACTAAATCATTATTTCCAATCCATGCATCGTGGTCAGATCAATGTGGTTATATGACAGTATTACAGCAGTACATCCGCAGATGTCCGTCATATCATATGATCATCAGATGAAATTACTCATACAGTGACATTATGGTTGGCTTTGAGGCAAACCGCCGCGCTGCGCCGCGACCTCGTTTACGGTCGTTTGGGCCTGTCTGTCTAGTGGCGCCGCACACCAGTAATAACTCTCGCAATAATCATTTTAATTGTTTCATATAATGAAATGTGTTCAGGTTAGAATAATACATATTGAAGATTAGGTTTTTGTAAGATTCCATGTGGTATGTATGTAATCAGTTTGTTTATTGAAATATGATACACTTTATACCTTCCATTTGCTATTTGAAGGTGTGCGCACGTCAACATCATGTAAATAAAGATAGGTTGCTTTGCTAGAAACCACTGAAGAATTAGAAAAGGATCTAAAGCTGTTCTTACATTCTACTGCAAAACTAAATTCTCAGTAGTGAAATAATGGGGCCCCACAGTGTTTTAAGATGTTTTAATGAAAGGACACTGTACTGTTTTACTGTATATAGTATGTATAATAAAACCAACTAATTTTATTTTTTTATAAAAATAAAAGTGTTATGAGGTTACTAAATGGAATTAATACATACAATCTTGCATCTGAATACAAGTCTATGACAATAATTTATTTATCACCGGACATGTTATTGATAAAACAATCCCAAAATATACCAAATGTGGAGCGTCTTTTGTTAAATTAGTGTTAGTAGAAAGGAACACTGTACAGTGGAAACTGATTACTCTATTTAGTCACTGGCTTCAAAACCCGAATTTCATTAACGTAAATTGTATGAAAGAATGAAACCGTTGTGGAAAGATATATCAAGAAATGTTTAAAAGTGACCAGGGGACACTAATATTCACCGTTGTTTTTTTTTTTTTTTTGTATGTGTATTTTGTTTTTTTTTTTTTTAACCCCAAAAGTTCATCACTAAAACATCATTCATAACATAGGACCAGAATTAATAAACTTTACAATGTTTGCATATCTCACGGTAGGATACACCTGTAAACCATCATAAGTGGGAGGCCGCGTTGGCGGTGAAGGTAAAAATTTATAATAAATAAAAATGTTTTTTTTTTATTATTGATTATTTTGAAGAGAAATTTATTTCTGAACAATCTTGATATATAGACACATTGCCTATGTAAAATATGTTATCCAGTTGAAAAAAATCTGAAAACAAATATGGGCATACCTATGGCAAAAGTTTTTACATTTACAATATTTGCGCGCTGTCCAACACTTGGTATTTATACAACCAAGTCTTTCTTTTGTTTGCGTATTTCTTGTCCATATGTTGGAGCTACACTGCGCATAAAGTAATAGTGTCTGAAACTGGACTCACAGCTGTCAAAATTGAATTGAATTGAATCAAAACATATCATAAACCTTTTGTCAAGATTATTGGATGGTTGTGAGTGGTGTGTTATTGTTGATACTTTTGATATATTCAGGTTGGAATTAGATATATTTTTATAAGTATTAAATGCCGCGCAGCTATTCGGTTAAGATTACCAAAAGTTAGAAAAAGGTATTGGTGGTCGATGGGAAGAAGAAAGTGGTAAATTCTAATTAATGCCAACAGAAAGTGCTGGAAAACTCCACAACCTAGGCCTAACTTGCCTGAAACTTGCAAGCCTTACAAGGTATATCAAGCTCTTCAAAGAAGATTGAACTGAGTTTACTGAATATGATAAGTAAATGACCATTCGACACTTAAGTTATAAGAAATGAACTAATTGATCTAAGTATTTGTGGTCAGATATATTACTTGCAAAAATACTATTTGTAAAAACTTAAAATATTGTAAACAATTACGGTTTACAAATTCGTTCTGAAAACTGTGTTGGTTTTTGGCGCTTCTTACATAGATTCTGAATTGCTCCATTAGCATTGTGATTTTGGTTGTAAAATATCAGTAACACTAAGGAAGTTTTAAAGTTCCAGATGTAAATAAAACATAACTTTGAATGTAAATATTAGGTTTCTCGGCAGTGTATGGCCTTACCGATGCATCGGAAAAGGGGTTTACCTTTAGCTGGTCAAAGCTTTGTGCGGCACATTCTCAACCTTCCTCACCCTCCAACAAAACACCCACCCAACCCACCACCCACCCCCCAGTTTTCTCCATACATTACCATACTACATAAACATCCCCCCTCAATGTTTTAAAAAAGAATGCCGCCCCCCCTGCATTTGATCCCTAGTCCGATCATCAAAACGCTGTAGAAGATGGCTGTGCAAGACCAATGAAGTGATGATTGAAGACAAGAGAAGCCGCTAATGTACTCTGATGTTATATTGTGAAATTACCCGAGGACATATCACTGTGGTTTTGACTCCGGTTTACCATGGCCAGCGTAGAGGCCACCAGTCTCTTAACGGTATGTAGGTTCACTCCATGTACGATAGCATTGATAGTGTGAACCGTAATGTGTTATGGATCGTGGGCAGTGTTGTCTAATAGTTACAGTGTACAATTTTGTGAGTGGAACCATAGAGCCACATATCATGATGCCTACTGTTACGCAAAAGCCCATAAAGGCTCCGAGCGGGCAGCAATGGGAGTGTAGGTTGTCCCGTGTATAAGAGACAAATTTTTCTGAGGTCTGAAGACACCAGTATAAAGTAAGATATGGTATAACGATTTACCCTAGGTGAAGCGGTGAGACAGTAGTAGCTTTGAAAGGCATTGGTTGCATTAAATAACCGCGCTATGGAAATACTGAAATTCAAAAAATTAGAGTGTAACTAAACCACGGTTAAGTATCTAGAGAATGGGTTGCTAGATTGCGCAGGACTGAAGCAGGATTTGAAAAAAACAGAAAGCTCGACCGATGGAAAGTCTTTTGTGGGGGGGGGAGGAAAGAATCGGCCTAACAGATAAAAAAATTGATCGCAGATACACGTCATACTTACGTGCAAAGGCCATAAGCAGAGAAAAAAAACTGTTTCAAGATATGCGACAAGCCATATGGGCTATTTTATTGTCCACACCCAGGATTCTTCGTGAATGATAAAACCCGAGCACCGATTGTGCCCGCAAGGTGAGATCAATCATGTGTCCGTAAGTACTAACAACCTCTGAGGCCAATGGACTGCAGGGCCAAAACATGGTATGAAGCACAAGAACTCAATTTTACCAAAGAGCCTATAATGCAAGCAATCAAGCCCCATATTCAAAAGCATTGATTGATCCAAAATTTTATTAAAAAAGATTACACTATGGGCAAGACATATACTAAATGTGAACGAGAGTGTCAACAGCGTTTATAATGGAACCGAGAATTCCTAAAAGAAACAAATTTTGTTACGATTACAAACTTTAGAATTTGTGTGTCTTTGGAAGCTGTGGCCGGGAGCTAACAATGATGGTAACATAACTAAGTGTTCGAGTGTTAAATGTCCATTGGGGACTTCTGAACCAAGTTTTTATAATTACTATTCGTTGCCTATGGAAGCTTTTTGGACAGCGAACGCATCCGCAAGAGCCGATCAAAGGCTATCTCAGGGTTTTTGAGAGACAGTCCAAGAAGAACTAGAAAAGTTAAGGAAGAGAAAACTTGAAGATAGATGAAGAAGCATGTCCACTTCCATAATGATTGCTAGGAATGTTTTAGGTAGTCAAAATAACAAATATGTTCATTTAATTTCTGCCGATTTCACCCCCCGGCAAGTTTGTATTTTTCTTAGTTGGGAAAATGTTCCCTTTTTTTCCAGGAACCAACGTATAAGCGATACAGAGTTGACAATTTTTTACTCAAAATACGTAATAGTATTTGTTCTATACAACCGCTACGAGTATTTTTTTAAGGTACTTAATTAGTGAATAAACTTATAAAAGAAAAAAAAATAAAACTGATAAAATAAATAAAAATATTTTTTATACAGGTAGAAAAAAAATCATATCTAGGCTAAGGGACTTGATTAAAGATACAGTGAAAATAAACTCAGGTTACTGTATGAAAACCCAAATAAATAACCCAGTGGTAAAAATTAGAACCAGAATTGATAGGCCTAATAGATTATTGAGGAAAAGGAACATAAAAGGTTAGCATTAAGCGCGTGTAGATAGTGGATTTCCCGCCCTTCCCGCGCCTAACAACTCTTTAGTATCCTGAACCGAGCACTCAGACTTAATAATGTCGAGAGCCGGAGAAGATGTTTTTCTGCCAAACATGTTTGAAGGAAAACTTATAAATTAAAATTTATCTGTAATAGACTTCATGTTTTCGGCTTGCTCAGTCCCTGTTACGCGCCTCGTGAGAGTGTTTTAATTTATATTTTCTACGTTGTATTTAATCAAAGGCAATTGATGAAAACTGAGTTTTACTATGAAATATATATCTATCCTTGACACACACGCAGGCCTTTGAACGCACTTAAGGCATAAAGCGCGTTGCCAGTTTTAGAGTTTACTGTCGAATCGACAAAGTGCGCAGTGTACTGAAACGCTCAAGGACAGTTAATTAATTGTTAATCATCTGACGAGTAGTAAAGTTTGGGGCTCTGGCCACTGTAACCGCAAAAGTGCGTTTGATGACGAAAAAAAAACGCTTAAAAATTGCAGCAAGCTGAGTATCATACAACAGTTTAGCGGCCCCAGCGGTTTGTTTTCCTCTGTTTCCATAACATAACTTGGTTTAAAACTGTCATACATTTGGCTGTCAACAGGGCTTAGAAGGTTACATTTCTCGGAAAAAAAAAAATTTTTTACCTTACACCGTCTAAAACTAGTTTGAAGTTAAATAAAAATTATATTTGTAAATGAGTGGAGATAAATATAAAAACGACACATACTGTCGTATTAGCGTAATTACACACATATCTTTTACTAACTCTAACGTGTATTTTTCTCGCATTTTTTATCAATTGTAAAAACAGTATTAATGTTATTACTTATAATTTAACTAGGAAAAACTATAACTGTTAATCTCAAAATTGCAGCAAACAGAACTATTAATTATAAATTTTAGTCAAGAGATTTCTGTAATTATTTATTCCCTCAAAAAAGTATATGTTAAAGAAATTATTGTTCTGCTACATTAAACTTAATTAACTATTTCTATATTTCTTAGCTACCAGAGTATTAAAATAATAAAAGTATTAGCATGTAATTTACGAGCAGTTTGTAAAAATGTAAATATTTCCCATTAAGAAGAATGAATTTTTATTGAATACGTATTTTGATCAATATCAGTATAATAATTTATTAAAATAATAAATATACGAGAAGCGAATTTTTGAAGTCGAAAATAATATAGTTTTATAAAAACAAATTATAAAGCGATGCGTATATATATCAAACATTGCTTGATACTGTGTACTCCTTCTAATCTCTTACTTTTGATAATCTGACTTTAAATAAGAATTACATTACTCAGTGTTTAATACTAATTATTTGACATTCGAAATAATCCTGTTTGTGATATTAGATTAAAACCGATACAATCTCATTTTCTCGTCTAATGAGGCGAACAGATATAGAGTTCTGCCGTCCAAAAGCAATATTCATCACTCTTTTAATTCGCGTTTATATCACAGATAACCCGAGATCATAAGTTCTTCTCGGCAGTGTAAATAGAGAGCAGAAGCGACAAGGAAACGACGCTGTCTGTAATCCCTTTTAGTATTTTCCAATAAAGGATTGAGAAAAGTAGACATTATGTCTGTTATATAAAACACTTGATTTTTCGTACCTTTTTAAAATTTGTATCAATCCTTTATACCAATAATTCCAGACGTAAAATAATGAAAAATGTGTGTACCAAACTGAAAATGGGTGGTGATTCTGGGTTTATGCAGGAGTACTGTACGTAATTTGTTATTTACCTCAATTTGTTTACCTTATATTAAACAATTCATACACAAGAAAAACAGAAAAATAACCCCACATAGGAAATATCCCTAAATATCTCAGTTTATATGAGTTTTTCAATTTACGTCATAGTTGGTATGCGTTTGAATATTTATTACGAATGTATAGCGTAATTTGTCTTTGTTCGAGTCACTTTATAGATTTATTTACAAAATTTAAGATTAGAATCGAATCTTCGGAATTTTAAAGGATTTTTGTACTTGGGTTTTAGGGACTGAGTGTTACTGCCAAAATCTATAATTATTCTTGTAAAAATGGCATTGTCATTGTTATGAACTAGGAATGTAAAACAAGCGTTCCCTATTTGGGACGATGGTCCACCCTGTCAAACTGATACCTTACATTAAGTTTCATGAGTATCAATACATTTTCTGCTACACAATAATGAATAGCAGTTTATTTAATTTTGAAAGAAGTTTTATATCTGAAAACAGTTGCGTGGTTCGCCATGCTTTTGCCCATGCTTGTTAAACATGACCACAAACCAGTGGTGTGTTACATACGAAAATAAACTTGCTGAAACACTTGCACGAACATTGTCACAGACAAGCCAAATCGATAGTAATGAGCGACATAAACTGTGTGCTTCTATGTATTCAATTATGCAAGAACCAACTTGCTTAAAGTGGCCCTGTTTAACCGGAAGTTGGCGGAATCTACTTCAATACGTGGCTCCACTCGTCGGAAAAGCTGGTTGCAGCTATTTATGAATTAAACTCCTACTTTGACTGTACTTATAGAAGCCTCAGACTTTGTTTAAAACATATTAACCATTTTTGTAATGTACAGTTAGTTTTAAAGTGAAGGTTAATATTAATTTTATTATATATAAACTTACATCACCGTTACCCAAGAGTATCTTTTTTTGTAATGAGCTCATGACGTTGTACTATTCACCTTTATCGATGGAATAAATGTGTTTTACATGGCTTCAATGGAATATTTTATGCCAAAATTTTTAAGTTATTTGCAGAGTAAATCTATTGCATGTTGTAATTTTCCAGATGTTTTATACACCAACCTAAGAAGAATTACTTGCAGCTACACACCGTATTTTCATTTTCAAAAACAGGAACACCTCGAGTATATTCTTTTTTAAAACGGCATTGCAAAAGATTCCTGCCATGAGTAGTAGCTACTGAAGGTATTTTAAATCTGTAAATTTAGACTTAATTTAAAGAAGGGAAAACTAAGCTTAAAATTTGTTGTATCTCTCTCCAATATTTTCGTGGTTATCATTACAAAAATAAAACGAAGATGTTCATAACACTAAATGAGAAAGTCACGGAACAAGCTTTAGAGTATTAGCTTATTAGCTCCAAGTACTCTATAAACCATTCTAATTATACTTTTTTTTACCAAAGATCTATCAGAAACAGGGAACAGTACAATTGTTATAGAGATGGAAACAAATGGTTTGCATTTTAATTTAATAAAACAATATTTCTGTAGTATAGTATTTTGAATAGTTATTTAAATAAACGTTCCCTCCTGGTAACTATATAAAGTGACCGGCCTCGCAATGTTTTAGACGCGAGACCTCTGATATATGTCTCAGTAGGGCAGTAAAGCCTTTTCAGTTACAGAAAGGGCCTGCAGTGTACAGGAGCTGCAAATAAATAATAAGCATAAGACACACAGTGAGTTACTGTAGGGCTAGTGTACATAAAATAAATTCTTTGGTGTATAGTATCAACGATGTACACAGTTTTATACAAAGTACAGTTAAGTACCCCTTATTATCGTTTAATAAATTACAGTAAAATTGATTCAATGAACTCTAGATAATTGGCTAATGTGGGGACAGATGTAGCTTAAATGAAAAGAAAATGGCTTGAGACTAGGTATAAAGTATTAATGATAGATTTAGGGTAATGCATTTCATTAAGTTTTTGTTACTTGAAAAGCCAGGGAAACGCCACTCTAATGGCTTTTCTTAGATCTTAATAAAAGAACACTGATAAAACTCCACATCCTTCCAGAGCTAGCTATGGCTAATAAGTTATTCAGTGCGTTTTGTAACAATCCACGATCATATTTAAGAGGAAACACATAATTCTGTTCGTTCTTGAATAGTTGTCTTGGCAGGCATAAATTGTTATTGCTCGATGAAAATATCATATGTAAAGTCCATTTTTTGATTTTTAATAAAAGAATGCGAACGTAAAAATTGAAATGCCTTATTAAGTAGTTTTCAAATAATTGTTCAGGTTTGCTTTGTACGATGGAAGGATAGTAAAGGAAACAGGATTTGTGCCGGACACTTTCCTTGCGTCAGTGTTACAATACAATTCACTGAATACAAAATCTTGTTACCCTTTTTTCATTGTATTCCTATTGTATGTATTACTTACTAAATTGTATTACCATTCATAACGATGGAAAAA
>NW_025784584.1:0-26987 GCF_021130785.1 Homalodisca vitripennis
ATGAGCATTATTCTGCATTTACAACTTTACAATAAATTCTGTCCATACAACCTTTAAAAAATAAGTATTCAATATCAAAACATTTAAACCTTATCCCTTAAAAATGCTAATCTCATAAACCGGGACATGTTTTAACCTCTGTTAGAAGAGTACTTAAATACTTAATTTAGTCTATTTAATATTTCACTTATTATTGCCTCAAACACAATGGTTTTTGAGCAAAACTGTAATTTTTACCTTTATTGATTTTTTCAATGTAGTTTTATATTCTTGCTTTTTTTACTGTGGTCACGATTCACATGTTTATTATTAGCTATGCTAAATGAATTTAAAACACGATTGTGAAACTTTAATTGGAAGATAAAAGATCTTTTTTTTTAATTTTAAATTAGTTTGTAATTAATGTGTTAGGATTAGTTTAATTTACCTGAAGAAGAGAGTCAGACTTGCAGATCCCGAAAACTCAGTGGTTACTGAATTTTTTTCTATATAGTTTAATATTAAAGCTAACGTTTTATGGTTTCGTTTAACCAACTTTAAAATATGATTTTCATGATTCCTATTGCTTTCATTTTATATATGTAATCCTTTTAAATTTATGGATTGATACTCATCATTTTGAATTACTGAATAAAATTTTTAAAATTCTCCGAGTTAAGTTACATATGTCACAATGATATGTAAATGATTTCAAATTTACATTTATTAATGTTTAAAATAATTACCGTCTACAATAATTTTAACACAGAATTGTCACTGTCTTGTTTCACTCTTTTTATTACATTGAATTAAAACATTTGCATTCCATAACAATAGGTAAGTTCGATTTACGTTCTCTTCTATTTAAACAGAACCATGTACCATGTATCTAACTATATTAAAGTTAATAAGATAAAATTAAATATGTCAACCAGTATATAACTATTTTTATAACACGTAAATTTGAATTAATGAGTTACTTTAGAGAGTTATCAACCCTATAAACAAATTGTAAGTACTTCCGGTACATAAAAATGTTGATAACAAATTTTATTTACTAACATTATTATTTGAACATTCTGGCAATCCTGTCGGTAAATTCTAAACGTAGCACGTAATCTTAATAGAGTCTACAAGAATGTTACCTTTTTAAGTTTTGTTTCTAGGCTTTAAAAAATCAAGATATTTAAATAAAAATAAACAAACATCATTAATTTTTTTCTAACTTTTAGTAAGATTTCAAACAAAATGTAACATTCAGAATTTTGGAAAAATCGATTCAAAGTTAATACTACATTAATTTTCCCGCAATCTTTATGTTTTATCCACAAACTATAGGATTAAAAATTGTTTACAATCATAGACAGTACTAACTAAATAGCAAACCGTACAAACCTTTACACCCAATAATACGAGTTTAAATGTTTGATATTATATGTTCAATATTTTTCAAACTTTATAAACATTCCATTTTTATTTCATCTAAAAGAAAAATTAAATCCACGAGAGGGAGAGTAACGTAGGAGCTCAGCACTTTTAAAGCTTCATATGTGAGAGCGGTAGAAATTCCGCCAAGCTTCTTTCTATAAATGGATTTCTATATTTATGACACCAAAGATATTGTAAAATACTTCTGACATTACATTCGTTCGAATGTAATCATTGAAATATTGTATTGCTTCTTCCGTTAAAATAAAACAGGAATGACTTGTTGACTTAAACGGGTTATATATCAAGATCGGATGTAAGAATAGCTTTAGGCTAAAGATGTGTAAACATAAATTTTCTCTCTAACTCCGTGGATAATCTAACATTGTGTAATAGTTCCCGTTGAATAAGGAAAGGAATTAGAAAACAGAACAGAGAGATAACTAACAAGTTAATGGAATTCCTGTGTTAGGACTTCGCGCAAAAAATTGACAATTTTAATCAAATTCAAATGTATATTAATTAACAAGATTAATTGAATACATATGTAATAAAAACTAATATTGCTAATGGCAGGACCACATTATGTCCATGGAAAGTAATCACTCACGTAACAATCTTAATGACATAAATATTAACAGTCACTATAACAAACTATAGATAGATAGCTATACTATCATTTAATTTACAAAATAATACCATAAACTATTTAACCGACAATTACTATGTATCGTAAACCTATTCATACATTTTCAGAAATATACTTATCAACGGATACTCCTAGTTTTCTGTGCTTTCTAACATTATCTGTTGCACAGTAACTGAGAAAATAGTTTGTGAATTTAAAAATAGCGTTATTAAAGTACGTAAAATGTTTCTCCCCTTAAGTGAGTGTTTTTGTGCGCCCAAGAACATGTGAGTCAGGGGATGGTTTTTAAGAGTAAAATATTTTTCGTTAAACTGTAATTGTAGAATCAACGTACTGATTAACATTACATTAAAAAAACTTTTAAATCTTTTTTATATCTGAATGTTTAATACTATGCGTGGACTTATCACTGCGAAAAAAACTTTTGATGTATTATAGCAGACCGTGTTTAGGGGCACATGAACTTTTTTTAGATTTATTTAGAGATATCTGAATGTAAAAATGTCGCCGAACTGAAACTTTTGAGATTTTTCAATTCGCAATTCCTATCTAAATATATTATACTTGGATGAATCTAAAGTTCTTACTAGCCACTGGTAATTATCCAATACTAAGTAGAGGACTACCTTCGACTGTAACAGGGTTAGCTTACACCGGACATGGTTGTCATGTATTAGTGACTGCTGTCACTCCAACTGATTGACTGACCACTGACAGTGCTTTATGTTCCAATGATTGAGACGAATCATTGTTATGTTGTGCTAATTGGACATTGCTAACATGGTTTACGATGCGCTAATGTATCCACACTCAGTCACAAAACTTCCATTTTTGTAATTAACGATTTATATGTTTGAAACATGGAGTTTGCTTTCCTAATTACGTGTTAATGCAAACCACTGATTATTACACAATTATTTACTAGCGCACATAATGATAACATAGATATTGTTTTTGTCACATATCAATCAGTAATGTTCCAAACCATTTGCAATTTCATCAATCATGCTGATTCTCTGATTGCACTTTAAAAGGAAACAGTAGTTATGCAAAACTCGTTAATTTCATAAATTACTGAATAAGTTTTTCTCAGAAACGCGCATTCCAGTAAATGTGTAAATTTAATGTGTTTTATTAAATGGATCTTTAATGGCTTACAAATTCAATCGCCACAGATTAATATTTAACAAATTTTAAAAATGCATAACTACTGTTAACATAAACTGATACGAAGATTGAAATTTAAGTACAGAACAGGGTATAGTTTAGGAAATATGAAGGCGTGAAAAGTCACTATGATACTTCCCTTTATAAATAGTATTACGTCCACGCATGGAATATGTCACTGGACTATCTCTGCACCATAAATCCTCTGCAGCTCCAGGTGTTATCTTGATATATCTACTTAAGACTGCCCTAAGAATTCACAATAACAGACCTAACCTACCTAGAAATTTCACGCGATTGATATATAACAATAATCCATATCGAATTATCGTGCACGATAAAGAACATGCCATCGATATCTACATTGTACTTTAACATACTCAACATTAATGAGAAGTCATCTTAATATATGTAACGACCTTTTGCAACTTGCTAATAACTCATTAACACATGAACACTTCCTACTAAGTGAGAGACTGTGAAATGCAGATCGCACCTTCTTTCACTTAAACGTACAGTGAGGCAACTGCTCGTATGGTGCAAACCAAATAACATCGAATAGTGATTTAATCACCATGTGGCATGCAGCATCACATCGTTCGACTCTACAACTATGTGGGCATTTTTTATGATGTGAGTGTTTAGTGTAGAGAAGTAAACAAATCATACCAGCGTATTCAGATTTTGAGTTCGGAAAGAGGCAAAAAACGATCCACTTAAATTTTTCTTTTGGGCAAGTAAAATTAATCTATGAACTTCGTCTTTTTAAAATTTATGAAATATAAATAGAGGGTGTTAGTACGAATAACATGAGTTCACTGAGTTTAACTAGACAACATATTTTAACCATTATGTATCCTTTTCACCATTTTCCTATCCAAACAGTAAAAATTATCGTTCTCTATATGTCATGTTTTTAAACTATGATAACCAATTAAAATTTATTATTAACGTCATGTTTCACATAACTATGTAAAACATTTTCCTAATTTTTAATTTTTACATTTTTCTACACTTATATATGTGTTAAAATTGACATGTATTGCTTTATTTTTCAGTTCGTACAACATAACAAAACAATTTGGAACACTGACTGCAGGTTCCAAATTACGTGGGTAGTGTTTCTAGCGTATTCCATTAACAAGAGAGAGACCTCATGTGACTGACAAACTAACACATTCAGTTGAAGTGGCAATTGAAAGTCAACTAGACTTTGTGTGTAATTGAGAAAAACTACAGTCATTATTTTACAACGTGCATGAGCAATACCAGCTGAACATTTGTTTTGGATCCCTAACATTTTACAACATAAACATTATATCATAACTATCACAGTTTGCATTAACATTATTCTGATAACGATAATAAGCTTCAGTCTATTTTGGCTTAGCATGAAACTAAAACACTAGACGTATTTGATAAACTTGGTGTATTATTACTGTTTGAGTGATCGTTCGTCATACAAGATTATTATTGTGCCTTGCTTTCCGCTTCCCAAGGTGACTGAAATCTGCAACTTCTATGGACTTAAAAATGTTAAGAGTATAGATGAGAGAACGATTTTTTTCTTTGACAAATTTAAACCGTTTATTACGTACGTCTTTATTTACCCCTGCATGTCACCGATTCTCTTGCGGGCCAACAGTCAACAAAACAAATGCTTAAAATAGTCCACGAACCAAAGAAGCACCAAACCAGAAAATTAATTTTGTTTTAAAGAACTTGTATAACGTGTGTGTGTATCTAATTATCGAATCACATACTCCAAACATACAGATATACTACTAAAAACGGGTTTCTCGTGCTAAAAGTATACTCAGAAGCTCTCAGAAGTTTTATTTTCTCCTTATGGGACGTGATTCTTGCAGAATGCTTATAGAAGTTTACCAAAGTGAACGAGCTAAGAGAAAAAAATCGAAGATAACTTCGCACATCTACTTTAACCAGTTAATAAAACATCTATATCATACAAAAAAATAATTTTCTATTTATAACTTTACATTGCCATATGTATTATAACACAATATATTCAGACAAAAACTACATACACAATATGGTTTTTGGATCTATAAAGCTTCGACAAGAATCTTTGTTGCTGAAGCATTGGGCTATGAACATGATAAGACCCAAGTTCCTATTAGCTTTAAAAAAAACGCACCTTAAGTGTTCAGAGGGCGGTTTTGAATATTTAAATAATCGACACCAATCTTCACTATGAACGTAACTTTGCATTTTTGGATTTCCATGGGTTAAATACAATTTTCAGATATTAAAAGTTTTTTACGGTTGCCATCCTTAAATCGCTCAACATTTGAAAGCTTGTTTTGCACAATTTATTACATTTGAACATAAAATTTAAAATTCATAGGATATCTACGCATTCCATATTATAGAAGGAAACACTAAAATATAAAACATCTTCCCACGTGTCAAGTAAATACTGTAATTTTGCTTCCATTACAGACTATAACATCTCTCCAATGTTAAAAACATCGATAATAATGTTGATTTTAGCTTTCTTAAAAAGGTACCTCTGAAGGCTGAAAGTTCCTCGGCCCCAAAAATTATGATCTGAAAAAATAATTTTTGTTTATTATTTTAACTATTTTGAAAACTCTCCTCCATTTCGAAAACCCTAGTGACGCTGATAATCGATTTCTTTCTTGAGAAATTCCTCTATCAATCTCACACATACAAAATGTAATGGCAGTCGCTTGACTGACCGACATAAGTGACTACTTCTTGTGGGTTGTGGATATATATCTTGAAAAAGTAAGTTTTCCTATTATTAAGTGGTCGCGAATTTTTTTATATTTTAAAATAATATGAGGCACTAAATCCTTTAAGGGGAGTCCGACTCCCATAAGAACGCAATGTTAACTATATGTTGCATAACTTGAAAACTATTTAAGATAGCTTACTGCTTTTGGTTTTATTTTGAAGATCATGTATTTTTCTAGTGCCCTAGGAGAGTTTTTTAGTTTTTTCTTTTAAATAAATCAATTATGAATTTTTAAACTTTTTGTGTTTAAATATTTAAAATGTTAATATATAAATATTTTAAATCAAATTAGGATAATTATATAAGTATTTTAGCCAAGGAATGTGTGTTAAAAAATTTCATTAATATATCTCAATCGGTGTAGGTTTTATGGCAATATACAGTTTTAAAAAATTTAAGTTTCGGTAAAGAGCAAAAAACAAAAAAATATATGTAATAAATAAATTTTCTTACTTTTAATAATGTCCAGCACAGTAACTAGGATTGTCTGGATCATCTTCTGCCTCATACGTACAAGTCCTCTAACTTCCTTTTGGCAACATTTCTTGACTGTCTAATTTTTTTTTCCTTATCGGAAACAGCTTTTTCAGCTTTTGGAAACACGGTCCGAAATCGAGACGTCTTGCAGTTTGAAGTAAATTCATTCCAATTTGTAGGCCTAAGTGTTCCATTAATTTTACTTTAGCTAAGTGTCCATTGTTGAATGTCAAAACAGCTTCAAATACACTAAATTTCAGGGTTTCAAGATTTACAAATGTTATTTTAGGTATTTTACTCCAGATAACATTGTTCAAAGATTCATTGGGGTTTTGGTATATTTTTGCAACAGTTCTGGCTTGGCAAGATCCCTGAATATAGGTTTTGATCTCTTGAAGTATCACCTCAGCCAAATGGAAGTGCTTGGTGTGGTTGGATTGTAACTTTACCTTAGAGCTAGAAGTTGTTATAGGTTTATCTACAGCTTCTGGAGTGTTGGTAGGCCTAGGTTTATTTGTTTTCATTTGAGCAGTAGTGCTTCTTCCTATAAACACTGTATTCTTCCTTGTTTCTTTTTGTTTCCCATAATGTAGGCTAAACCAAATCTGTACTAACACTACTACAGTAACACTAAAAATATTTACACTATTATGTTGCACGTAACTATTGAAACAAAACTTTATAAACAAAGCAATCACAAAGAACACAGCAGATTGAAGCAGAAGCTACAGACACTGACAGTGAATACAATTGTCAAGCAGAATAGCCAACTACATAAAACTAAATCAGTTGATAAATGTATCAGTGTACTGTATAAAGTGAATCTGACTATAGTAGCGGGGCTGGATCGACTTTTTGGTATGCAAGGTTATTTTAAATACTTTTATTTCACTTATTTAGAATTCTGCTGTACCATATGTGTTATATATCGTTAGAAAGAGGAGGTTCCAAAGAAAAATAAAGTGTTATAAACTAAAAATCACACACAAAAAATTTCTTCGGTTCAGACTGCCCTTAAGATAAAAAACTTTTATATTTTCTATTAATTTTACACATATTTCTGTAAACTGTTTAGAAATATATATTTACTTATTTAATAAATATATATATATATATATATATAAATATATTTATATATAATATATGTTTATATACTATATATATATATATATATATATATTATATATATATATAAATTTAATGCTTGCCTGTATATATCCTTTATAGACTCATAAAATATTTGACCGATCATTATGAAAAACTTGTATGTATATGTATTTTTTCCGCATAGAAGGTTTATATGCTATGCTCTTTGATGGTAGCAGGTACAAAATATAGCAGGTAACTCACCACCAGGTACAAAAGTTATCATATCGCCTGCACATTGTAAACTGCAATTAAGAGGCAGTTACGTATATTAAATAGCCAAACACTATTCGAAAGCACTAAGTTTTTATGTATATTTGTCTTTAAAATAAATTTCCAGGCTCAACTTAAAGATTGACTGTAAGACCAATCTATAATAAAGTGCATGTAGGAGTACAATGGCTATAAACATACACTTTTGACTGATTTTCTTGGTCGTGGCAATATGGTAAACTGTATCGGCGTTGTAAATATAATGCACTTGAACCAGAAGAGCTCATATACAGGCAAAATTTACGAAAAGAGTGCGAAGCGGCGGGAATTTTCATTATCATTGTTTATATTAATTTCTATAATTTTTTAAATATTACTTTCACTACAATCTTGTATTTCCGAAATAATTACTTCATTTCCAATTCCAGTATGCTCTAAAAATAATTTAATATCTAAATACTATGGGTTTATGATAACTGAAATATGAAACAAAATATCTGGGATAACCTCTTGCTAAATATTTTGTAATCTATTTTTTATTAATATGTCGTTGTTCTTATGTTTTTATCGATTGAAAGTGTTTTAATTGAATTTAT
Source organism: Homalodisca vitripennis (assembly GCF_021130785.1). Lineage (NCBI taxonomy): Eukaryota > Metazoa > Arthropoda > Insecta > Hemiptera > Cicadellidae > Homalodisca > Homalodisca vitripennis. Next base: position 8,438 of record NW_025784584.1, read on the forward strand.
CTTTTAAACCGTTTATTAATGCTTTTGACGTTTCTGCATCATCAAAATTTGTATTAAAATCTGTTTTTTAAGCAATTTATTGTTCGTGAATGTAAGGTAGAACCCAATGTAATTGAGTAAAGGTTATATAATCAACAAAAGACTAATTTTCTTCCAGGATTAATTTACACTGTCGCTTTGTTAGGGTAGTAAACATCCTAATCAATGTATTTTTAAACCTTTAAACATAAATTCATAGGCCGCCAAAGGAAGTAGTTACTTTAACAAGAAGCGAAAGCACCTCTCACTTGCACGGCTGAATAGCCACTGAACTGAACGGAACAGAGAAACGCATTTTGCAGCATCAAAATAGCGGTTATAGTCCTGCCCCCCTAGTAGCTACAGAGCGATCATAAATAATGCGTAACGTTCCGTGACGCGAAACGAAAGATTTTACCCCGTGCAAAACATACATCCATATCCCACCAAAAAATAGTCACTTCAAAAACTAAATTGTGTGCATATAGCATGTAAATCAGCTCTTTGCTCATGAACTTTTGGTCAAACTTATGATGACATTATGTAACTATTTCATACTACTATAGTACATTACAAATTAACAAGCACTATAATTTAGGGATTTCCTTATTTTACTTTTATATTATTGTCCTGTGACACCTCGGTGTTAACGCCCCAAAATTTTAACGAATAAATTAGTTTAACCTAATACTACGAGAATGTCTTATTGTTACTTTAGTGATTATCTTAACCACCTTTATAATACTGGTAAGACCTCCTCAATATGTAACAAATGCTGCCGTACACATCAAGTGCCATCCGGATTAATATAGAAACATATAGGCGTTAAGGCCACTTCAGAAGAAAGGGACAGGAGTTCTGCCACACCCTGTATATGCATTAAATTGAAGCCCGCGGTGATGCGACAACGCCGGTGTTTGTCGCAGCCACGTGTACGGAATGCGCTGAAATCAGCAATAGTTGAGTTGTACGCAGGCCTTGAGCAGTCTAAAAGCACCATGTACTTTGTTAATTACTAAATGAATCGCCTAGGCGGCAGCACCTCTCAGAGTACCATCCTAAGACGAAACGCCCTCTGATTGGTCCGGAGCCTTGGCGGCGGGAAGATCGGGCGATGCTGAGGTGATGCTCGGGGAGTCGGCTAACTTGTGCGGAACGCGACAGACGTTAACTTAGGCCCTCTCCCCCTCTCTCTCTCTCTATCCATATTTTAACTTTTCGGAAGCCAAATTCTAAATTTGTAATTATGTGTTAATCAAACCTAATTATTTTATTAATCTAATCCAAAGAGTGTGCCAATTTTAATAAATCATTTATTAGTTCGACTCCGTTGTTTTTATTTTGAAAGTTTATAACAACCTTCCTCGCCACGAACCCAAGAGAAGATCTTTCGCCTCCCACTGGGCAAACGAAGTCAACCTACCACAACTGGTGTCAGGTGCGGGGTTGGTACAGACTGCAAGAACGTCACCAACATGCGAGGTAAGTGATTAAATTAATAAACGCAGCATTAGTCTCTAAACTTTTTAACCTTTTAAACTTCATTTCACTTTAATAGACTGCAACGTAATTTTACAAACGTTTCTTTGTATCCCGTACAGTAAAGATTTAATTTTCAATTTATTAGAGAGTTTTGGAATAATTAGAATAATTGTAATAGAAATTACTGGCGGCCATTAACCACGTTAGAAGTTCTGACCCCCCCCCCCCTCTCCGCATTGTTAGAGTAAAGTGCGCGTCATAATGGCGCGATTTGTGAATGAACATTACGGAATAGGTAGTGTAAAATTATTTACCATAAGAGTTTTTTTTTAGAGAGAGAGAGGAAAAATTATAACGGTATATTAACTTATAATTATTGCTGGAGACCGGGGGAGTATTAATTTGTGAGTTACATTATTTCAATTTTAACTGTAATAGCTAATAACAGAATTAGACTACGCATCGAGATGGCCGTGGTTGTTGAGCGAAAGTGACGCTCGAGGTGGCTGTGTAACTGCGCATGAGATACGTTTCATTGTTGACTCTGTAAAAATACGGTCAGCGACGGCACTACTTATAGATAGAAGGGGGCTACCGATCTTAAGCTATACATTGTAATGGTGATTGTGATGAATAATGGGACAGTTGTTTGAAAATATAAGTTTATTGAAAAATAAGTGTTTGTAGAATATATTAACACATTAACCTAATAAATAAAAAGCTTTTAAATTAACCTAGTCTTAATTGCATGTGGAATTAACGATACACATAAATTAAGGAGGAGGTCTATGAGTGACTTGGATAACGCCTGGGCGTTAGTGGAAGTAAGCCATTGATTGGAATCAATTGGAAAAAAAAAATAATAACTATAGATTGATCTTATATTGTGAAAACTTGATTAAATTGATTTAAAATTAATGTAATTTAATATTGCAAGTAAATATTGAAAAAAAAAAGAAATAGTAAGTAGCTAAAAGGTCAGTTTCACCGGCTTACTTCTGCTATCAGGTCAAAGGGCCCAATTAACTCCGATCTCCTTAGGAATTAAGTACCATAATTAATTAATTGTATCTGGTTTGACTTGTAAACTTTTGAAAGAAGATAAATCCTAGTATAACGACGAAAATTGATTGGACTTTAGAATAATTCAACGTAGACGCACCTAGTATGCGGGGAAGAATAGTGCAATTCCAATTTTCGGAAATAATCGTGTTTTTGGGCTAAGGACTTAGCCGAATTTTCAGAAAAGTTGGAATTTCCTTAAATCTTTAACAGACGGCTTGTGATCTTTTGAGATTTAAATATGTGGATTTAATTAGACTTTTGCCGCGATGGGACTTTGGGAATTCGCGCTGGGAATCTTAAACAGCATCCTAGTAAACTTTTAATTGGACTTTAAATTTTTTTTTCATTTTTAATTATTTTCTCTTAAAACCCGACAACGTACGGACTTTGTTGTGTGAGCCCCCGACGGACGTAGTAATAATTAATTGGGATTTATAAATTCATCTTCTTTATTTTTTTTTATTGATGGGGACTTAGGGAATATACCTCGTTTTGTAATTTGAAGGAAACAATTACATTGATTAGCCTGTTCGGTAGATGTTTTGTTCTTTTTTCGCTTTGGAATCTAGTATCGGCCATCAACATGAATCCCTACCTTTTGATAAAAGAAGAAAATCAATACGAGTTGAAAATCCGCGGTCAACTTACGACCGGTAGTGCAGAGGACTTACGGAAACGGTTGACTAAATGTGTCAAAGCCAACATGCCCGTTGACCCGGCTGTTTTGGCATCTCTGGACGTGGAAGAGGAGTTAGAGGCCTGCGAGGCCAAGCTGAATCGATTATCCACCTCCATCGACGAGTACGAGGGAGAAGACTATACTGATACGGAAGGCCAGCGGCTTCAGGCCCGTTTATGGCACAACTACCTCAGGATTCAACGCATCCCAGTAGCAACCGAGGCGGAAAGAGGAACGCCAGCGAAACTTATTAAACGAGACGAAACGCTTTTGTGATGCGGCTACCGAGCAAAAGGGCGCGCGGTGGAAAATAGGAGTGAAAATGATGGGAAATTGATGGATAGTGAGAGCCCGGCCAGTAGTTGACCAAATGCACCCGCCTCGTGTAACCGCGCCCGTGGTGGCGAGTCGAGCCAATGTGGAAAACTCAGCACCAAGCCCGGCTGACCAACATGCACCGCTGGTCAGTCCAAGCGCATATACCACCGGCGCCACACGACTCGTATCAACGCACCCGAGCCGTGCCTGTCTATAAATGGGGGTTGATGTTTGACGGAAGGTCACAAAGCGTGGGGGCATTCTTACAACGCGTTGAAGAACTCCGAAGAGCTAGGGGCGTGACTCCTACCGAACTTTTTGAGTCCGCTGTGGATTTGTTCTCAGGATCAGCCCTAGTGTGGTATCGATCCACAATAGGCCGGATAAATACCTGGGAAGAGTTGTGTCAGGACTTAGAAGTAGTCTTCCAGCCGCCCAACCATGACATCCGGTTGCAGCGGGAGATTTTTAATCGCATGCAAGGGGGAGACCGAGTCAATCGATCTCTTCATTGCGGCGATGGAAGGGTTGTACGGGCGACTGGCCACCAATGTGCCCGAAGAAACCAGGCTGCGGCAAATGTATCACAATCTAAATTCCCAACTACAAGATAGGTTAGCCTTGTTTGATGTTACATCAATCGAGCAGCTACGGAAACTAGGTCGAAAGGCAGAAGCGGGACGTTACCGGTCAGTAGAACAGCGCAATGTGCACAGGGACCACGACGTGATGGAGCCGGACCTAGCTTACACACCTGTAAGGCGTAGGCCAACGAGCGACGCTGCACATCCTCAATCAGATAGAAAAATATTCCAAACAACTCGGGAGGCTGACGTAACTTGTTACAACTGTCACGAAAAAAGGGCATATGTCGAGAGAATGTAAAAATAGGAAAAGCCGCTCCGCGCCGCCTTGATAGGCTAGCATGCTGGCGCTGTAATAAAGTAGGCCACTTACAGCGAGATTGGTCATGTTAGGCTGAACGCAAAACGGCCCTCGTTCGGGAAACGAGGCCGGGGTAAGTGGGAGCGCCGCCATGACACCCCGCAAGTAAAGGATGCTGTCAACCGACAGCTTCCGAAGGCGAGATTAGTGATCAGGTACAATTCAAAAAAAAATGTTACCGCCCAAAAGGATATAAGAGTAGTGCCTGTAGTTCGTTGAACTTGTTGACGAGTTTAGTGGCAATTGGTCGGATTGAAAATGCGGGAAGGTAAAGTTTTAATCGATACAGGAGCGCAGGTGTCCTTATTGAAGCGTGGAGCCTCCTCCGCCGACCTTTTAAAAACAGATGTAGTATTAAGAGGAATCTCTGGGAAGGTTACTAAAAACATATGGTCCGCCAGCGAGTAGCCTTGAACCTAAAACCGGGAGTTCAAGTGCCAGGAGATTTTGTAGTGGGAAATCTGCCAAAAGGCTATTTAGCGGTGCTGGGCTGTGATATATTAGGTCAAGGGAACGGAGAGATTAGTATAGAACGCGGCCGTGCTCAGGTTATCGGGAAAAGACCATTTGGCTGAACCGCAATAAGAAAAGGGGAAAACCGTGCCGGACCCCAACCGCAGTGCTTCCGGAAGCGAGCAGCCGAAGCCACAGCGTTATGTGTTTTGTTTGCAACGAGGTCAAAATCCCACCACGTTGTTGAAAAAGTTGTTCGTGTCAAAATTAGTCGCCTTACCACAAAACTAAACGAGTTGGAAGGCGCAGAAGTGATGATTGAGCCCGGTGAGTTTATAATGCATGGCGTCTACATAGCCCGGACTTTAACAAAAATAAAACAAAATTGTTGTTGGATCAAGACCGTGAATGTGAGCGCTGAGGAAGTCACGTTGGTGAAAAATTTAAAACTAGGGACCCTTGTTAGTGATATTGATCCTGTGGAGAAATGAACATTCTAATCGGCGTAAATTGGTAATTTTAGCCGACAGCCATGGTAGGGGCCTGCAGAGTATTTTATCAGAGAGGACTGCCCGGAAACGTTGAAGTAGAAGTTTTTTTTTTGCCTAACGGTAAATTGAAACACGTAACATCAAAGATTAGGCAATTTGCTAAACAAATTGACTTCCAATGACTCAGTAGTTGTAATAGGAGGAACAAATGATGTAGATAAGTCGATGCCTTATCCGTTGACCTTGCAGCAGGCTTTTGTAACCTTGCCGGCGGGATGGAAAGCCAATGTCATCGTGCTCTCCATATTTGATCGCTATGACACGGATCTTAAGGCTGAACTGAGTGACGCGAATGGCCTCCTCAAGGCCATCGTTCAAAATTTAACGAAGCAAAGCAAGGGAAAAATTGATTTCTTGGATTTAAAAGGAAAACTAAACCGACGCTGGTATACGAGGCACGGACTGCATTTGAATGAGGAGGGGAAGTTAAATTTAGCACGACTTATTAAGGATAAGGTCATATTGAACCATAAAGTAGCGGAGGTAAGAGTCGGAAGAGTTGAACGGTGTGATGAGGCGGAGTTGGAGGCGTGCATAGATGCAAAGCTGGCCCATCTCTCATTAGAAGAACGGGCTCAGTTGAAAGCCACCCTCCTAGAGTTCGGCCATGTTTTAGATTGCAGAGACAACCAACCCCTTGGTTGTACGTCTGCTGTCAAACATATAATCCGAACTGGGGACGTTGCGCCCATCTATAAGAAAGCCTACCGCGTACCACACCATCACAAGGCCACGCTCGACAGTCTCATCCAAGACCAGCTGGATAAGGGCATAATTGTCCCTAGCCAGAGCCCATGGGCTTCGCCAGTAGTACTAGTGCCTAAAAAGTCCCCGGACGGTACACCCAAGATGAGATTCTGCGTTGATTACAGGGGGTTGAACGCCGTAACTACCCCCGATGTGTACCCTCTCCCTAATATCACGGAGACCCTAGATTCGTTGGGTGGCTGTACGGTTTTCACCACTTTAGACCTTCGGTCAGGGTACCATCAGATCCAAGTCGACGAAGAGAGTAGGCCCAAGACCGCCTTCAATGTGCCGGGAGGGCACTATGAGTACCAACGCATGCCGTTTGGGTTAAGCACCGCCCCCGCTACCTTTCAAAGATTAATGGACTCGGTTTTAATGGGGTTGAAGGGTGAAAAATGCCTTGTCTTATTTGGATGATATAGTTCTATTCTCCAAAGACCTGCCTTCTCACCTGGAAGCCATAAGAGAGGTATTCTCTAAATTGGAGGGGGTAAATTTGACGGTTCAATTGAGTAAGTGTAATTTTTGCGGTTGACGAAGTAAATTATCTTGGCCACGTTATAACAAAGAAAGGGGTAGGACCGGATCCGGGCAAAGTTTAATGCTGTGCGCGATTTTCCTGCGCCGAAGACCGTTACAGACGTCAGGTCATTCTTAGGCCTCTCTGGTTACTATCGCCGTTTTATCGACAGCTATGCTACAATCGGTCGACCACTTTTTGAATTAACAAAACAGGGCCACGAATTTGTATGGACGCCCGAATGCCAGGAGGCCTTTGATCAGCTGAAACAAAAATTGATCTCAGCACCTGTGCTAGTGTACCCGGACTTTAATAAACCTTTTATATTGGCCACGGATGCGAGTATGTTTGCCTTGGGAGCTGTTCTATCGCAGGAGATAGATGGAGAGGAACACCCTGTAGCCTACTGCTCCAGGACGTTGTTTCCGGCAGAAAAGAATTACTCGACCACTGAGCGTGAGCTGCTTAGCTTGGTCTGGAGTACCAAGTATTTCAGGTGCTACCTATTGGGCCGCCCTTTTAAAGTCATTACTGATCATGCTGCTCTAAAGTGGATGCTTTCACTTAAAGACCCTAGCAGTAGACTGATGAGATGGTCGTTAAGGTTAGCAGAATTCGATTTTAACCGTAGAACACAAAGCCGGTATAAAAAAGCACAGCAACGCAGATGGCCTCAGCCGGACGGTACAAGCGATTAGAAAGGATGTGCTCCCCATTGTTGACCTTGACGTACTAAGGACGCGACAACGAGAAGATCCAGTAGTGCAAGGTTTGCGCCAGGCTAAGAGCTTTCGCATGAGTCCGCGAGAAGATCCTGTACCGTCTGAGTTCGGGTGAGCAGAAGATCGTAGTACCGGCATCCCTAGTACCGGAAGTTATTCGGTTGAATCATGACTTGCCTACCGCCGGACACGCCGGGGTAGCAAAGACATTGGAACGGGTACGACAGAAATTTTGGTGGAGAAAGATGGATAAGGACGTACTGGATTACGTTAGGACGTGTCGTAGTTGTAGTCAGCGGACAAACTATGGAAAAATCAAAGCACCCCTAGGAGAAGTTTTCAACGAACCCCGAGAACCATTTGAAGTAATCGCAGCCGACATAGTGGGACCGTTGCCCCTTAGTGAGTCTCGTAACGTGTATATTTTAAGCGTAATGGATCATTTCTCGCGATATTGCGAATTTATTCCGTTACCTGATCAAACGGCAGAAAGTGTCGCGCGGGCTCTCGTACAGCGTGTGATAACCAAGTTTGGCGTGCCAAAGATCCTTATTACCGACCAGGGTGCGAACTTTACCTCTGATCTAATCAGTCAGCTCTGTAAGTTCTTACATGTTCGTAAGATACAGACTACAGGATTCCACCCTCAGTCGAACGGCCGTTTAGAAAGAGTGCACTCGACTATTGCGCGTATGTTGAGCCATTTTGTAAATCGGCATCAGACCGATTGGGATGAGTACCTCCCTTACGTCACGATGGCATACAACTCCCAAGGTCATGAGTCGACAGGGTTTTCCCCGTTTGAAATGGTTTTTTGGTCGGAAGATGGAAATGCCCATGGAGGCTGACCTGACCATCACCGAAAGCGATGATCTTTACAATGATCATGTGGAAACCCTGCGAAGTAAGCTCAGAGAAACGTTTGAAATTGCCGAGAAACGGAAGATCGCAGCTCGCAGCCGTTATGAGAAGCAATACAACAAGAAGGCTCGCGAAGTGAACTACAACGAAGGGCAGATGGTCCTGTTGCACGTGCCTAGTATAGGTAGGCATCGGTTAAATAAAAAGTTGTCGAAATTATGGAACGGACCGTACAAAATAGTTAAAGTACTGTCCCCGTTGAATGTGGTGTTTAAAAATATCCGGAAAAGAGAGGTGACAGTCCATGTAAACCGGATCAAGCCCTGCTTGGGAAGAGCTTCCGTGCCTCCCCAACAGGCTGAGTATCTAAGCGACCCTAGGCCTCGAGAGGAGGATGACAGGTTAGGTGACGACGATGACGAGGAAGAAGAAGAGGTCAATGGTGATCCACCTCCAGACATTGATGACGTAAAAGTTCAAGCAGGTGCTCCGAGGGACCCAGCAGCGGTCGCCGGACCTTCTGATGAGTTGCAGCGCCCAAAGAGAAACAAGCGTGTACCTGCGCGGTTGGGAGACTTTGTTAGAATCTTGAATCTATCTTTGGTAGATAAGCGGTAGTTTAGTCGCTACGTAGCCCGGGATTAGGCGAGATGTCAACTTTATTTTTGCTGTATAAAATACCATTGCCTCTGTTATAGGCCTAATTGGCATGTTATTTACGCTTGGAGTCGCCTGGGGTTTTCACCGAGGTGTCGTCTTCGAAAAGGAGGGAGATGTGCTCCTCACTGACAGCCATTGGACCATAGTGATGCAGTACAACTTCACGGAAGTAGAAGAGGAAAACCAGAACCTAAGTATATTGCTATTCAAGGTAAAAGGTCAGTACGATGAGTTCTTTCAAGACCTCTTAGCGGGGAATGTAAGCATGCACTCTCCGGTACGAGGATTAGAAGCAGGATTCAGGTACGAGTATGTAGGTTTTGCAGCAGCTGGTAGCAGACTACGTCGGCCAAACCAGTGACTTGACTACCTTAGTATCTAGCACTCGGCAAAAGCGAGGCTTAATCGATGCGGGAGGCCAGGTACTAAAATTTCTGTTTGGTACTGCAACGGATAGTGATCTGGAATTAACCAATAGTAGGATAAATGAAATAGAAAATCTAAGTGATGACCTTTCCCATAACACTAAAGACCAAATAACCGTTTTAGGTAATATGCAATCGGAAATTTCCAACCATTCTAGAGCAATAAACAAAATTATCTCTACCATAAAAGAATATCACGAGGTGATGCACATAACTATGGCCCGTAATTATATCAGAGAACTTATATATGCCAACCAGTTGAGAAAACCCTTTTTCAGTATTTGAAGCTGAACTCAGCCCTTTCGGAGGTTAAAGATGCTATTAATCTAGCTGTCCAGAGGATGGCCAGGCTTCACCTGGCCATTGAGGATCTAGCTGCCGGAAAAATGACCAGTAACCTGTTGCCTCCCCATCAGTTCTTGAAGGTCCTGACTTCCGTGGAAAACGTAATACCACCTCCAGTAAAATTGTTTTTAGATGTAAAATTAGAGAATTTTGCATAATTTCTACAAATTTGCCACAATACAATCATATGTAACGAATTCTCAATTGAGGGTATTAATTAAGCTACCCCTGAAAAATGATAAATCAGTTGTTTGAAACTTTCAATGTGATAGTTTATTCCCGTTTACGACCCTTCGCTCGCAAAGTGGGTGAAATGGGAAGTGGCAGATCAAAAACTTGTGATTAGTAAAGACAGGCAGACTTATTCAGTTTATTCACCAGAAATCTTTGCAAGGGAATGTAAATTTGGCAAACTCACGGTGTTGTCCGTTGTCCAGACGCCTTATTAAGCGTCTACAAACGACCCAACTGTGTAGTAGATTTATTAATGAAAGAGCACGTAACGTTACTGTAGTAGAAAGTTGATATCTGGCTTACAGTCCCCCGTTCTAATTAGAAACAACCTACCCGCTGGCTCTACGCCACATCAAAAGAAACACGAGTTATATTAAAATTGTTTTGGGCGTGATGCAAACCTGAATGTCAAGTGCGATCACCCTGAAAGGTGAGGGTGAAATACCGAAGCAAGACAGATGTGATCTGACTGCTGATGGCTATAGGGTTGCCTGCCCGATTTATCGGCAGCTCCTCGTATTTCGAGTGAATTTGGAAAGATTCTTTTCCCAGAAGTTGATGGGATGTACAGTAGTGAAGAATACAGCTTACTGGTACATGATGTAAATGAAACTTTGAAAGTCCTGCAGGGACTAGATGATCAGCTGGGCACCCTAAGTGTTAAAGAATATTCCCTAGAGGGTACAGTAGTACATATTACTTAGGTTCCCACTATCACAGACGGATGGTTATCAAGTATGCAACGTTTAGTGGGTACGTCTCTTGTTGTGGTGTTTAACTGTTGTTGTTCTGTTGCTTAAGATGGAGGGTGCGAGTTGCCGACCTGCTCCGTGCCGCCCTGGGAGGTAGCACACAGCATCCGCAGGCCGCCCAGACAGAGTCGTCTCTCTCCAGACCCTCGAGGAGGACTGTACGCACTGTTCCTAGATCGGATGCTGGATCAAGGCGAAATTGATCGGAGACCAGAGTGGGAGTATGTCAACCCCACGAACCGCAACTGACGTCAAACTGACCGTAACGTTAATCTAACAAGGAGTGGGAAAAGTTGGGCCCTGGACACTTTAAGTAAGTGTGAAATTAGTTGCAAAACTTACGACTTCCATCGGGATGTGTGTATGTGTATTACATTGAAAAAAAAAACCGGAGATCAACCTGTGTCGAGACTGAACGAGTGCTTCTGGATTCTTAGTCGTAGAGACATGGTGGAAGAGTGATTGGGGATCCCCTAATATGTTTGTTGATGTTCTCTGTATGCTGACCACTTGGTTTTGACTTGTGTATGTATGTTAACGCAGACTGGTAATGGCAGAGTTACTATAATTCCTTGAACATTCTATTAAAGTAAATAGCATATCCTAAGAGGATCAAGAATGCTCGAGTCAAACTGGTATCTATGGGAAGGTAAAGCCGGCACCCCTAAACCCAAATACCCTTTCCTTTCAACTCCCCAACCGGACTATAGATACACTGAAAACAGCTCGAATAACTTTCCTAAATTTAAAAAATGAAGTGGCCATTCCAGTAATAACGCCTTTGAGAGTGTCTTGCTAAGGGATTTTTCCGGACCCCATTAGCAAGACAGAAAAGATGTCTTTTACCAGGTCTGCAGAATTGTATTTAACATAGTAGGCAGGGTATTAACCCCCTGTGTTTATTCCATATTTTATGTATTCACTGAAAAATTTAAAACTGTTTATCTAAGGAATTTTTGTGTCACATGTAAGTTGAAAATGGGGTTAGACTTGTTAGAAGCTCTAAAGGCACCATTAGAATGTAAAGGCCAGTAGGAGGAAGGTATCGGTGAGCTTCCCTGCTCCCAGGGGTAAGCGAGGGTGAAAACCATGGGGTGCCCCCAGGTCCACAAATGCCCTTAAATACCAAGCGTGGGGGGGCGGAATATTGTAGTTGTAGTTTTTCTTTTTTTTCTGTGTTGATATTCTTTTGTGAGTTTGAGAGGATTTGAGGAGTATTGGGGACAGTGTCCTCCTGTCGTTGTTTGTTCGGAAGAAACGTCAACGTTTATGCCTATAAAACTAAATGATGGTTTGTGAACCGCCTTCCAGAGTCCCCCCACGCAATTTACAGTGTAACGGCTATCCAGCCACTAGTTTTTAAGTCTTTTCACAGGGGGCCCTTAAGGAATAGAGTTCAGTAATTGTTGGTTGGTGCCTTAGCAGCTTGATAGGAAATTCTATGTAAGCCTGATGAGCAGCTCCATTTAGTGTTAAGTTTACAATTACTGGAATTTCCTATTTTACTGTATCTTTTTACAAGGGACCAGTCCGGGTGACTTTCAAAAATTAGGGGTGACCGAAGGCAACCGGCCCCAAGTGAAAATCTCATGAGGCTTATCCAAGAATGAGGGAGTAGCGTTCCAAATTATGATACATGTGCCTGGAACAATTACTTTGTTATAATTGGTTTTCTTTTAAGGGTACATGAAGTGCACTAACCCAGAGTGGCAAAACAAAACAAAAAAAAAAAAGGAAAGGTAAAAAAAAAAACATTTTCGACAGTTCACCCTGTTAGCTTAATTTCAATCACATATTGTATTGTCGCTATTTGCGATGCCAATGTATTTGTTGTAATGTCGTAATTGGGATTGTCATAATGGTTGTAGAACGTTTGAATGTCTAGTAATCTTAGATCTTAAGAATTTGTTAGCCTAGAGGAAGACTGGTCCTTTGACCTTAGTAAAGAACTAGGTAGTCTATAGTGTTAAGTTTCTTTCATTTTCTGTTATTCATGACATGTTTTTTTATTTCTTCTTGTAGAGATCCTAAGTTTTTCTTTTGTAATTGTGTGTTTTGATATTTTAACTTGGGTGTGTTTTGGTTTTTTAAGCCATATATATGTATGTATGTTAGTTCCGGTAATAGTATAAAGAGAGAGACCGTTTGTGATAGTTGAGTAAGAGAATATTATGTAAATGTTGTAAAGAGAGAAGGCCTAAGTCGCGAATAGGTGTCTGAATTTAATTTTCGAGTCAAAAATCCGTCCCCCCCAGTATTAATAGTAATGTTGAAGCTTTTTCAAATTTTTCTTTTCCACTATCAAATTCAATGCATCTACCTGTGGCATACCAATTAAAAAAAAAAAAAGGGGAAGGGATCAGATGTAAACTGGGTGGCAGTTGTACGTTTGGCTAGGATGGGAGGCATCAATAAGAAACTCTTCGGTACTCTACAAGTACTCAATGCTGAGGGCAGCATGATCCTAAAGGTGGGGGGAGTGTGACAACCTCGGTGTTAACGCCCCTCAAAATTTTAACGAATAAATTAGTTTTAACCTAATACTACGAGAATGTCCTTATTGTTACTTTAGTGATTATCTTAACCACCTTTATACTGGTAAGACCTCCTCAATATGTAACAATGCTGCCGTACACATCAAGTGCCATCCGGATTAATATAGAAACATATAGGCGTTAAGGCCACTTCAGAAGAAAGAAAGGGACAGGAGTTCTGCCACACCCTGTATATGCATTAAATTGAAGCCCGCGGTGATGCGACAAACGCCGGTGTTGTCGCAGCCACGTGTACGGAATGCGCTGAAATCAGCAATAGTTGAGTTGTACGCAGGCCTTGAGCAGTCTAAAAGCACCATGTACTTTGTTAATTACTAAATGAATCGCCTAGGCGGCCAGCACCTCTCAGAGTACCATCCTAAGACGAAACGCCCTCTGATTGGTCCGGAGCCTTGGCGGCGGGAAGATCGGGCGATGCTGAGGTGATGCTCGGGGAGTCGGGCTAACTTGTGCGGAACGCGACAGACGTTAACTTAGGCCCTCTCCCCTCTCTCTCTCTCGCATATCCATATTTTTAAACTTTTCGGAAGCCAAAAAATTCTAAATTTGTAATTATGTGTTAATCAAACCTAATTATTTTATTAATCTAATCCAAAGAGTGTGCCAATTTTAATAAATCATTTATTAGTTCGACTCCGTTGTTTTATTTTGAAAGTTTATACAACCTTCCTCGCCACGAACCCAAGAGAAGATCTTTCGCCTCCCACTGGGCAAACGAAGTCAACCTACCACACAGTCCCTAGCATGAACATTCAAACTTTACTTTTGCCATCGTTCAGTGAGATAAGAAAATCAGCAAACAATATACGTTTCGAGATCGGACAATCTGATCCCTTTCTTCAGGTAAATAACTAACCTAATACATTATTACAAACTAGGTTAAAATAAATAAATCATACCAAAGCGTTGTGGCACGCCTAAGTCAGGAATCACAACAACCATGTTTGTGTGAACTTCACTAACTCTAAAATATGCACTTAATAAAAAACTATTACACAACACTAATCTTTAAAACTGAACTACATAATACAGGTCACTATAAGTCTGCATTCGTCTACCAACCACCTACGACTGACCAGAGGGCCAATAGCAAATGGCAATCGTTACGGCTGAAAGAAACAAGATGGCGGAAATAAAAAGGAAGGAGGACAGGAATGGGCCTTTATTATTATTATTATTATTATTATTGGTTCATACTATATGAACTTCTTAAAACCATATTGTGACTCTGCATTGGTTTATTACAAATATCTGATCCGTTTGATATTTTTGATTTTCTTTTAAGTTCATTTTTTTAGAATGGGCAACCAAAGCGTCCTAATCTCGACTGATGGATGGTCTGCCAATTTAATGTATGTTGCCTCTATTAATTTCCTTTTGAAGAAACGTGGTTCCAATGTATTATGTTGGATTCATCCCAATTCACATGATGGTCTTCGGACCAACAATGGTGTGCAATTTGTTACTTTTCTGTGAGACCCTTTCTCGTATGTCCTTTGTGCCCTTTTATTCTTACCTTTAATGGTCCCGAGCACAAAGAATACGAATTCTCATTCACCGGTCCTCTAGGAGGTGAAGGAATCAGAAAGCATAAACACACCTCTCAAAGATGCCCTACGTTCAAATCAAACTTATATAAAATCATTTAAAATATATAGAACTTAAATCTGAGTACAATCACCTACATAAAACGTAATCAATAGTTTACTTTACTCAGTACTAATATTAAACGAAATCTCAGTACATCACAAATACTTAAAACGTATTGGGCTTTTAATTGTATGCACGTTAAATCAACAGTGTGGCCAGCAACATCGGTCTCTTGAATATTGAAGGCTGATAACACGTTTCATTATCACTAATTCATGGCCAGTGTGTACCGTGCCTCCACCGCCTTGACACAGGCAGGCCGTGAGCTGCGGGACAGCATTTTAGAGGTTAACACAACTTGTATTGTTTACAAAGAATTTTTCTGATAATGGTATAACTATAATAATAATGGTAATAACTTAATCAAATATTTTGCCTTCTTTAAATATAAAGAAATACTATCACCTGTAATTAAAATTATATTGAATTCGAATAGAAATATAACATAATTCAACGAAAGGTAAATCCAGAAAACAAATCAAACATACTCCATACGCAACAATACAAATACAACATACAAATAAAAAATTACATCTTAGATTATTCAGATTATCTGCTTACGTGGGTGTAAAATATTAATACAACTTTCTATATCAATTGACAGAGTACTATCATTTTAATCCATATAGTCCTAGAGAAATGTACAAGCCGCTCGCTGGGTATTTTCTGGAGTTCCTTGCTGGCCCAATTTTGGAACGATAAGCATATTATATGCATGCTAACATATCTAATGTTAACTTCAATAATATTTAACATCATTCTTTAAGTATAATGGAAATAAAGATTGCGGATTCTGTTTAACTGAAATTTTATAAAAATTGTATAATCTATATAGAAGTATCAATTCTCTGGAAAAACGTTTGAAATCCTGAACTCTATCAATATTTGTACGTTTAAATATCAGGGACTGGCTATCGATACGATACAGTATGTATCATCTTATATATTAAAAAATACAGATTCACATAATTCATAAAAACGCCTTAACGCAAAAATGTTCATTGGCTTCATATTTTCAATTAAAATACGAACCAAGGAACGACGCGGCATTTCCCTTGTCGGTTTTCCCGTGGCGACACAATTTGTGCTTTGTGTCGGTTTCTTTGTTTTCAGCGATGTACAACATGTGCAACTTGTTACGCAGTAATTGAAATTATACCACTGGGACTAGACAGTTCTGCGTGGAATGGAGGTTATCTTGAACCGTAATAATTTAACAATGCGTTGTAAATATGAGCAACTGTTTAATAATGTAATTTATACTTACAAGAAACTAGGAACCTCTCATTTCACTTCATCCTAAAAGGATATTTGCGCTTGCTTTCGTAATGTTGGAACATTCAGGATAGGTAAGTGTGGTGGTGTGGGACCCTTCTAGTCAAATTCCCATGATGATGGATAGCGAGAAATATTTAAGCAATGTCACCTTGGAAGAGGGGCATGACAGGATACAACACTCCCTCATGCCCAAGCCTAGCAACAGTCTAACATTTAAAGGAGCTTCACCCCAATATATCGACATTTTTTTTAGTGATATGCCGCTTTGGACATCCATTGAGTTGTCCAGATACAAATGACGCATCGGTTTTTGCTGTTTGTTACCCCAGTTTTAAGATCGACTGTGAATATAAAACACCGCATTTTGAAGTGAACTCCTTCTGTGGAAGACATGATGTCGTATTAAGTTACTGAATTTACCCCATCTCTAACGAGGAGGTGTTTATTGTTACTTGTGCGTGTGAAAAACAGACCAGAGTTTTTTAAATAATAAAAAGTTTATTCGTTTATAGTTCACTCATTTTATTTTTTTCCACAGATATACCATTTAAAATCCGTTCTTTACTTTACCGGGACTGTACATTTTTATTAAACATTCTCTTTTCTCTAAGACAAGTGGTGGCCGAGGAACCATATATTCGTTTGGAGGAAACCAGAAAACAGGGAGACCTACTAAAATAAAGTTCACAACACAAACGGTTTAGTTTTTTATACACATCCTCAAAGGTCGGTTTTCATTTTATATCACAAGTTTTTTCAACCTATCTTACAATACAGTAAGGACATTTACAAAACTAAAAGCCCAACGGTGCTTAAACGGTTCTAACTCACACACCACCTGTTTAATCAGGTTTAAATAACACTTTGGTCTATAATCATGGTGTACAAACTATGATGCATTGGAATATTATAATGGATATTTACAGGCTTGAGAAGATTTTAACCCATTTGACCTGTTGTAAGAGCAACATACACATAACCAGATTTCAACCTACAAGCCCTACTGACGCGGGGAAGCAACTCCAAGTTTCAATTGGTGGCTTTAAACTACTTACATCCACTGGGGATCTCAAATCTAAGAAACATAATTTATATTCGAGACGGAACTGGAAATTGCGCGCGTCTATTAGACTTATATCGGGTTGTGGAGGACTCCACGGTTTGCCAGCTGGTCGAATTGTCCATTTCTTTAATCAATGCTCTGCTCGGGGACAAACTCGGAATGGAGGTGGAGTCGTTTGTATGTGGCGGGGGAAGTTGCTCAAGTGCGCGCTCATCGGCTCTGACGGCTAATTAAAGACCCGCGCGCTCTGTGATAGGCGCTCGGTCCCCCTCTGCACACTTTTTAGTCCTCACTGCCGAGGGTACCTCCTCTACAACTTTAAAATGTAGCTTATCACTGGTCGCTTTTATCATCTACTAACTTTGAATAGCTTTTCACGATGTTTCCACTTGAAATCGGTGTTCGAAAATGTTGTTTCGCGGTCTTCGCGCGTGCGAGTTTCAAAACAAGCTCCTCAAGGTCTGTCTGCACACCGCGCCGTCTATGCCAAAGCAGCGGAATGCATGCTAGGAGATTCCCGAGAAAGTGTTGAAGGAAACATCGCCGACGCGCCGAAGGAGAATCCTCGGTTCTTCGACCATGGTCGAGTAACTTCTTCCACCGCGCCTGGTCAGATCGGCTGAGGACAAGTGGTGGGAGGAACATGAAGGTGGAGGATGTCCGTGGATGACAAGCAGGAAATAAAAGGTGAAGGGTATCCTGCTGGGAACATGCAGCCCTGTGACCAACATTCCCTGGAGATCGCTTTCCCTCTATCCGCCCGGAGACAGCGGGGACTTGGGAGATTGATCCAGGAGATACCGTGCACAACACAGCACGCATAGGATGACGCCCTGCAAAGGAGGTACTCCAACAAAAATTGATTTAAAATTAATCTTTTATAAACCATAGAATGTTCAAGTATTTTTTAAAGGGGATCTCTCCGATAAACACATTAAATTGAACCTATCATGGACAAAACTGGCTCGTGAAGTAATACCTTTGTATGTTATAAAATAATAAGCAATATTTTCATATAGACAACATATACCATTAATAAAGATGATTTTTATTAAGGAATCCATAAGGCTCCTTCATAAAATTCGTGACGTTGTTTGCATGGTCTGTCCATCCTTGAAATAAAACCATAGATAGAAGAGTTTTTGGAGACTTTAAATTTAGTACACCACGTTCTTCTTGGGTCCCAAAGGAAAACGCTACTGATGTTGGGGGTTTTAAAAAAAG
>NW_025784585.1:0-18570 GCF_021130785.1 Homalodisca vitripennis
TAAGTAGACTAATATTTTATTTCAGCATACCGTAATGACCTGTTCCATTTCAAAATGTATAGTACGTTCTGTTCCACGAGATACATTATAAGGACATTTTATATACATTTTATCTTCAAAAATAGTAACCTTGCAAATCTTTGCAACTAAGCAAAGCTAGCTGAATTGTGTACTCAATCTTAAACAAAGTTGTAACAAATATTATTAAAAAATTTAAATCTTACTATTTCCCATTCAGTTCCGGCGAAGCGATTGCACATCCTTCACATTTCCTTCACAGAAAACACTTCAGATTATTGCCTCGTGTTACCTACATTACACCACACTCATTGTACGCTTAGTGTTACGTTGTCTCAGAAATGCAGCTGAGCCTCCTTATGACAATAATTATCATTATATTAATTTTGATCAATATTTCTAGGGTCCAGACTACGACTCCGACTGCCAGTACGAGATCGCGATGGAGCATGCGCGGCTATGCCGGCTCCTGGGGTACTATTAATTGTGATCAATGTCTCCAGGGTCCGGACTACGACTCAGACTGCGAGTACGAGATCGCGATGGAGCATGCGCGGCTATGCCGGCTCCTGGGGTACTATTAATTGTGATCAATGTCTCCAGGGTCCGGACTACGACTCAGACTGCGATGTACGAGATCGCGATGGAGCATGCGCGGCTTATGCCGGCTCCTGGGGTACTATTAATTGTGATCAATGTCTTCAAGGGTCCGGACTACGACTCAGACTGCGAGTATGAGATCGCGATGGAGCATGCGCGGCTATGCCGGCTCCTGGGGTACTATTAATTGTGATCAATGTCTTCAGGGTCCGGACTACGACTCCGACTGCCAGTACGAGATGCGATGGAGCATGCACGGCTATGCCGGCTCCTGGGGGTACTATTAATTGTGATCAATGTCTTCAGGGTCCGGACTACGACTCAGACTGCGAGTACGAGATCGCGATGGAGCAATGCGCGGCTATGGCCGGCTCCTGGAGGGGTACTATTAATTGTGATCAATGTCTTCAGGGTCCGGACTACGACTCAGACTGCGAGTATGAGATCGCGATGGAGCATGCGCGGCTATGCCGGCTCCTGGGGTACTATTAATTGTGATCAATGTCTTCAGGGTCCGGACTACGACTCAGACTGCGAGTACGAGATCGCGATGGAGCATGCGCGGCTATGCCGGCTCCTGGGGGTACTATTAATTGTGATCAATGTCTTCAGGGTCCGGACTACGACTCAGACTGCCAGTACGAGAAATATATCGCGAATGGAGCATGCCGCGGCTATGCCGGCTCCTGGGTACTATTTAATTGTGATCAATGTCTCCAGTGACCGGACTACGACTCAGACTGCGAAGTACGAGATCGCGATTGGAGCATGCGCGGCTATGCCGGCTCCTGGGGTACTATTAATTGTGATCAATGTCTCCAGGGTCCGGACTACGACTCAGACTGCCAGTACGAGATTCGCGATGGAGCATGCGCGGCTATGCCGGCTCCTGGGGTACTATTAATTGTGATCAATGTCTCCAGGGTCCGGACTACGACTCCGACTGCCAGTACGAGATCGCGATGGAGCATGCGCGGCTATGCCGGCTCCTGGGGTACTATTAATTGTGATCAATGTCTTCAGGGTCCGGACTACGACTCAGACTGCGAGTACGAGATCGCGATGGAGTATGCGCGGCTATGCCGGCTCCTGGGGTACTATTAATTGTGATCAATGTCTCCAGGGTCCGGACTACGACTCAGACTGCGAGTACGAGATCGCGATGGAGCATGCGCGGCTATGCCGGCTCCTGGGGTACTATTAATTGTGATCAATGTCTCCAGGGTCCGGACTACGACTCAGACTGCGAGTACGAGATCGCGATGGAGCATGCGCGGCTATGCCGGCTCCTGGGGTACTATTAATTGTGATCAATGTCTTCAGGGTCCGGACTACGACTCCGACTGCCAGTACGAGATCGCGATGGAGCATGCGCGGCTATGCCGGCTCCTGGGGTACTATTAATTGTGATCAATGTCTCCAGGGTCCGGACTACGACTCAGACTGCGAGTATGAGATCGCGATGGGAGCATGCGCGGCTATGCCGGCTCCTGGCTGGTACTATTAATTGTGATCAATGTCTTCAGGGTCCGGACTACGACTCAGACTGCGAGTACGAGATCGCGATGGAGCATGCGCGGCTATGCCGGCTCCTGGGGTACTATTGATTGTGATCAATGTCTTCAGGGTCCGGACTACGACTCCGACTGCCAGTACGAGATCGCGATGGAGCATGCACGGCTATGCCGGCTCCTGGGGTACTATTAATTGTGATCAATGTCTTCAGGGTCCGGGACTACGACTCCGACTGCCAGTACGAGATCGCGATGGAGCATGCGCGGCTATGCCGGCTCCTGGGGTACTATTAATTGTGATCAATGTCTTCAGGGTCCGGACTACGACTCAGACTGCGAGTACGAGATCGCGATGGAGCATGCGCGGCTATGCCGGCTCCTGGGGTACTATTAATTGTGATCAATGTCTCCAGGGTCCGGACTACGACTCCGACTGCGAGTACGAGATCGCGATGGAGCATGCGCGGCTATGCCGGCTCCTGGGGTACTATTAATTGTGATCAATGTCTCCAGGGTCCGGACTACGACTCAGACTGCGAGTACGAGATCGCGATGGAGCATGCGCGGCTATGCCGGCTCCTGGGGTACTATTAATTGTGATCAATGTCTTCAGGGTCCGGACTACGACTCAGACTGCGAGTACGAGATCGCGATGGAGCATGCGCGGCTATGCCGGCTCCTGGGGTACTATTAATTGTGATCAATGTCTCCAGGGTCCGGACTACGACTCCGACTGCGAGTACGAGATCGCGATGGAGCATGCGCGGCTATGCCGGCTCTTTGGGTACTATTAATTGTGATCAATGTCTCCAGGGTCCAGACTACGACTCCGACTGCCAGTACGAGATCGCGATGGAGCATGCGCGGCTATGCCGGCTCCTGGGGTACTATTAATTGTGATCAATGTTTCCAGGGTCCAGACTACGACTCCGACTGCCAGTACGAGATCGCGATGGAGCATGCGCGGCTATGCCCGGCTCCTGGGGTACTATTAATTGTGATCAATGTCTTCAGGGTCCGGACTACGACTCAGACTGCGAGTACGAGATCGCGATGGAGCATGCGCGGCTATGCCGGCTCCTGCAGGACTGGGAGATGGCCAAGATGAAGTCTCGAAGCCGGCATGGCGTCTAATGCTACGAGGAAACATCCAGCGTCACGGTACACGTCGAACATGCACAACGGAGGTCTCCCGCGTCAGCGCTACACGCTTGCCAACTCCGTGGTGACGTACGACAAACGGGGCGGTTACTACACTGAGCTCGCGTGACCCTCGCCTTGCCAGTAACTGGACGTGGATCTAGACGTACCGAGGTGTGATGTTATCAGACTTGACGTCGAGCAGTGCGACGTCATGATACTGAACGTTGTAGACCTTCAGCTTCGTGAAGATGGATGTCCGTGACATTGGATCTTGTGACGCCGAACGTTGTGGATATACACGTCAAGAGGTAGATTGGCGTTGGACTTTACATCGAGAGCAGTGCGACGTCATGATACTGAACGTTGTAGACCTTCAGCTTCGTGAAGATGGATGTCGTGACATTGGATCTAGTGACGCTGTACGTTGTGGATATAGACGTCAAGAGGTAGATTGGCGTTGGACTTGACGTCGAGCAGTGCGACGTCATGAGACTGAACGTTGTGGACCTTCAGCTTCGTGAAGATGGATGTCGTGACATTGGATCTAGTGACGCCGAACGTTGTGGATGTAGACGTCAAGCGGTAGATTGGCGGTGGATTTGACGTCGACAAAAATAAGACTTCTTGACATTGGACGTTGTGGTTTGTTGCAATTGCAATGAGTAGCTGTGGAATAATTAATTACGCTTAGATGTGTGGACGCAAAGTCAATAAAGTTCCCATAGATATAACTTGAAACTATGACAGTTAGCTATCCTCGGGTATATTTTTAAACCCCTACCAATATTTTTCTACTTTTCAATGCTGAAGATTGTTTTCTTAAAATTGCGAATATTTGAACACCATTTACCCGATACCCTTATCTTGTGAGTCCCATGACAGAATTTGAAATGAGGATTTTGATGTCCAACACTGTAAATATATAATGAACTGTTATAGTTATAAATATTTAAAGTTTACGTATGTCATATTTTTGTAAATTCTATTAATACTTTACAGTAACTCATCCGATGGTTTCAAACTCAATCTACAGCTCAAACTTTTAATATTTATTTCTTTGGAATCACAAATATCTAGTAAATGTAATACGTAGTATTTTTATAATTACATAGACTAAAGTGGTTAAAAGTTAAAAAGAGTTCGGCCCTCGCATGTAATGACAACCTTAACTAACGTTACAGGTAACCTATAAATATACGGGCTACAACTGTTTACATTGTACGCCTTGGTCTATCATTCACATTATCTTCAGTGTCAGTTCTCAGTTGAATATAACATTCACATTATCTTCAGTGTCAGTTCTCAGTTGAATATAACATTCACATTATGTTCAGTGTCAGTTTCTCAGTTGAATATAACATTCACATTATCTTCAGTGTCAGTTCTCAGTTGAATATAACATTCACATTATCTTCAGTGTCAGTTCTCAGTTGAATATAACATTCACATTATCTTCAGTGTCAGTTCTCAGTTGAATATAACATTCACATTATGTTCAGTGTCAGTTCTCAGTTGAATATAACATTCACATTATCTTCAGTGTCAGTTCTCAGTTGAATATAACATTCACATTATCTTCAGTGTCAGTTCTCAGTTGAATATAACATTCACATTATGTTCAGTGTCAGTTCTCAGTTGAATATAACATTCACATTATCTTCAGTGTCAGTTCTCAGTTGAATATAAAATCCTTAAAATTATTGTTTTTTGTTTAATCCTCTATTCCTATGAATACAAGTACGATGCTGTAATGCGTTCCGAGAAAAAATGTACCTGTCTAAAAAAATTCCTGGTTACTCCCTCGAGGATAAACTTTCTATAAACACGAATTCGAAAGTAAACTTTAAAATGTTTCATTTAGACTTATAAAAATAACAAGTTAATCAAATCTGCAATACTTTTAAAACGGCTTTCCTCCTTTAAACAAAACTTTTGTTTGAATACTGTTTGTCCAAATATGAATTTTTAAGAATTGTGAAGTACTAAATTTAAAAAAGATTTTTAAAAAATGAATACATTTTGATAATGATTTACAAGAATTGCGTTAATGTCAGACAATCCATTTCACACACAACATGGTTTAAAACTTCATTTTTACAAATTAATATTAATTTTTAAATTGACGTATCTGGAATGTTTTATACAAATATTGATAGCGCCATTTTGTTACCTTGAAAAGTGTAATAGTCGCTTTTCGAGAAACTTAGAAATTGTAAATAAAAAAGGGTTTCCTTTTTAACAATCTAAACGTAACCTAATTGGACCCTATGCTGTCTATTATTTCGCCACTAGTAGTTCTGCATGGCGATCGTGCATACATATTGACGGATGTTTTCCACAAAACCCAGTTTTTGACTCGGAGGTTCCAAACGTCTACTGATACTTTACTGTAATATGTGCTGCACCTGGAATAGAGTAAGAGTTGTTCGAATCTGAATTTCTTTGAAACTTTTACTGGCCCACTAGAGATACTCTGTAACGGCTCTTTCTGTAATGCATTGTGGTTATACGCACACGTAAATAGTTTTACTTTTCATATTTCATGAAATATTATCTTAAGAAAGTGCGCTAATCGCAGTTAAAACTATTACCATATATATTATAAAAGTGTTATTATTATTTTATTAGGAAAGATTGAGTGGACGCGCATTGATGGTTTCGAGTCTGTGGTTTGTGTATTATGGGTTACATACCAATATAATATAAGCTTTAAAAATGTGGCACATGTCTGGTAAGTGCTTCCAAAACTCTTTGGGCAACTTCCAATGTAAATAATAAACAAACCTTAATGCCAAAACGGGTTTCTATTTATGTCTAGGCCATGATTCTAAACGCAATGTCCAAGACTATTAAAACAATCGCAAAGGTTAATGTCGTGCTTCATATAGCGCAGTATACGAGTATAGGAATTGCCAGCGGGCAGTTGGTGGAAAGATAATACATTCTGCTGTAGGATCTCTTCTAAACTAGACTTAAAAGTGTGCACAATCCACACAAAAGCAAATCTCTTAATACATTTTTTTTTTTTAATGCTGCAGGAAAAAAATTAAAAGGTGTTTACCAAAATATTTGATCAAATAACATAAAAAAAAGAATATTCTACCATATTCATTTGTATAAAGTTGGTTTCTTCACCAGCAGCACAAAAGGGGAAGTGTTGATTTATCTGGAAGTAATAATATTTAAGTAGTTATCAATGTATATACGGACATTCTATCAAGACTCGACTATGGAACACGTTCAGGAAGAGGTAAGTTACCCAGTCAATACTCCACAAGTCACGTGACATATGATAGTAGTAACGAGCATCTCACAACACAGACGGCGCAATGTTCTTAAATCTAACGATTAGAACTAAAGAATAAATTATTATTTATTACAAATTTATAAGCATCGATTTCTATATTGTTTAATAGAGCTTCATATATACCGACAGCATATACAAAAAAATTAACTTTTTTATTACATCAATATACGTATTGTCTAACCAAGTAAGTTATATAAATGTCCACTTGCTTAGTACCGGTAAAGTGTTACTAGATTAGGGCTATCGGTTAACAGCTGTAGATCTAGAAGATGCTATCACGATCTTGGGACCGTTTAGAAAAACTTAGCCAAATTAGTAGGAATAACCGGGACTATAAAATATTTATTCTTCCATTGAATGTTTATATCTAGAATCATACAATGGTATGAGTGATGACCAGAAAAACAATTTTAAATCTCAAACATTTTAAATCCTCACTTTCTATGGTTGGTCCCAATATCATACATTCATTGAAGTGACGACTATAAAAAACAATGTTAAAACTCAAAACATTTTAAATCTACTCACTTCTTTCTATGGTTGGGACCCAATATCATACATTCATCCGAGTGACGACCATAAAAACAATGTTAAATCTCAAACATTTCACCTACTCACTTCCTATGGTTGGACCCTATACCATACAGTCATGTGAATGACGACTATAAAAACAATGTTAAATCTCAAACATTTCACCTACTCACTTCCTATGGTTGGACCCTATACCATACAGTCATGTGAATGACGACTATAAAAACAATGTTAAAACTCAAACATTTTACCACTCACTTCCTATGGTTGGGACCCAGTATCATACAGGTCATCGTGAATGACGACCTATAAAAACAATGTTAAATCTCAAACATTTCACCTACTCACTTCCTATGGTTGGACCCTATACCATACAGTCATGTGAATGACGACTATAAAAACAATGTTAAATCTCAAACATTTCACCTACTCACTTCCTATGGTTGGACCCTATACCATACAGTCATGTGAATGACGACTATAAAAACAATGTTAAATCTCAAACATTTCACCTACTCACTTCCTATGGTTGGACCCTATACCATACAGTCATGTGAATGACGACTATAAAAACAATGTTAAATCTCAAACATTTCACCTACTCACTTCCTATGGTTGGACCCTATACCATACAGTCATGTGAATGACGACTATAAAAACAATGTTAAATCTCAAAACATTTCACCTACTCACTTCCTATGGTTGGACCCTATACCATACAGTCATGTGAATGACGACTATAAAAACAATGTTAAAACTCAAACATTTTACCACCTCACTTCCTATGGTTGGACCCAGTACCATACAGTCATGTGAATGACGACTATAAAAACAATGTTAAATCTCAAACATTTCACCTACTCACTTCCTATGGTTGGACCCTATACCATACAGTCATGTGAATGACGACTATAAAAACAATGTTAAAACTCAAACATTTTACCACCTC
Source organism: Homalodisca vitripennis (assembly GCF_021130785.1). Classification (NCBI taxonomy): domain Eukaryota; kingdom Metazoa; phylum Arthropoda; class Insecta; order Hemiptera; family Cicadellidae; genus Homalodisca; species Homalodisca vitripennis. The sequence goes on from NW_025784585.1 coordinate 8,063, forward strand.
ACTTCCTATGGTTGGACCCAGTACCATACAGTCATGTGAATGACGACTATAAAAAACAATGTTAAATCTCAAACATTTCACCTACTCACTTCCTATGGTTGGACCCTATACCATACAGTCATGTGAATGACGACTATAAAAACAATGTTAAATCTCAAACATTTCACCTACTCACTTCCTATGGTTGGACCCTATACCATACAGTCATGTGAATGACGACTATAAAAACAATGTTAAAACTCAAACATTTTACCACCTCACTTCCTATGGTTGGACCCTATACCATACAGTCATGTGAATGACGACTATAAAAACAATGTTAAAACTCAAACATTTCACCTACTCACTTCCTATGGTTGGACCCCAGTACCATACAGTCATGTGAATGACGACTATAAAAACAATGTTAAAACTCAAACATTTTACCACCTCACTTCCTATGGTTGGACCCTATACCATACAGTCATGTGAATGACGACTATAAAAACAATGTTAAAACTCAAACATTTTTACCACCTCACTTCCTATGGTTGGACCCTATACCATACAGTCATGTGAATGACGACTATAAAAACAATGTTAAAACTCAAACATTTTACCACCTCACTTCCTATGGTTGGACCCTATACCATACAGTCATGTGAATGACGACTATAAAAACAATGTTAAATCTCAAACATTTTACCACCTCACTTTCCTATGGTTGGACCCTATACCATACAGTCATGTGAATGACGACTATAAAAACAATGTTAAATCTCAAACATTTTACCACCTCACTTCCTATGGTTGGACCCTATACCATACAGTCATGTGAATGACGACTATAAAAACAATGTTAAAACTCAAAACATTTTACCACCTCACTTCCTATGGTTGGACCCTATACCATACAGTCATGTGAATGACGACTATAAAAACAATGTTAAAACTCAAACATTTTACCACCTCACTTCCTATGGTTGGACCCTATACCATACAGTCATGTGAATGACGACTATAAAAACAATGTTAAAACTCAAACATTTTACCACCTCACTTCCTATGGTTGGACCCAGTACCATACAGTCATGTGAATGACGACTATAAAAACAATGTTAAAACTCAAACATTTCACCTACTCACTTCCTATGGTTGGACCCTATACCATACAGTCATGTGAATGACGACTATAAAAACAATGTTAAATCTCAAACATTTCACCTACTCACTTCCTATGGTTGGACCCTATATCATACAGTCATGTGAATGGCGACTATAAAAACAATGTTAAATCTCAAACAATTTACCACCTCACGTCCTATGGTTGGACCCTATATCGTACAGTCATGTGAATGACGACTATAAAAACAATGTTTAAACTCAAACATTTTACCACCTCACTTCCTTCTGGTTGGACCCTATACCATACAGTCATGTGAATGACGACTATAAAAACAATGTTAAAACTCAAACATTTTACCACCTCACTTCCTATGGTTGGACCCTATACCATACAGTCATGTGAATGACGACTATAAAAACAATGTTAAAACTCAAACATTATACAACCTCACTTCCTATGGTTGGACCCTATACCTACAGTCATGTGAATGACGACTATAAAAAACAATGTTAAAACTCAAACATTTTACCACCTCCCTTCCTATGCTTGGGCCCAATATCATACATTCATCCGAGTGACGACCAGCAAAACAATGTTAAATCTCAAACATTTCACCTACTCACTTCCTATGGTTGGATCCTATACCATACAGTCATGTGAATGACGACTACAAAAACTATGTTAAATCTCAAACATTTCACCTACTCACTTCCTATGGTTGGACCCTATACCATACAGTCATGTGAATGACGACTATAAAAGCAATGTTAAAACTCAAACATTTTACCACCTCCCTTCATTTGCTGGGATCCAATACCATACAGACATGTGAATGATGACTAGAAGAACAATGTTAAAACTCAAATATTTTACCACCTCACTTCCTATGGTTGGACCCAGTACCATACAATCATGTGAATGACGACTATAAAAACAATGTTAAAACTCAAACATTTTACTACCTCACTTCCTATGTTTGGACCCAGTACCATAGAGTCATGTGAATGACGACTATAAAAACAATGTTAAAACTCAAATATTTTACCACCTCACTTCCTATGGTTGGACCCAGTACCATACAGTCATGTGAATGACGACTATAAAAACAATGTTAAAACTCAAACATTTTACCACCTCACTTCCTATGGTTGGACCCAGTACCATACAATCATGTGAATGACGACTATAAAAACAATGTTAAAACTCAATATTTTACCACCTCACTTCCTATGGTTGGACCCAGTACCATGGAGTCATGTGAATGACGACTATAAAAACAATGTTAAAACTCAAACATTTTACCACCTCACTTCCTATGGTTGGACCCAGTACCATACAGTCATGTGAATGACGACTATAAAAACAATGTTAAAACTCAAACATTTTACCACCTCCCTTCCTATGCTTGGGCCCAATATCATACATTCATCCGAGTGACGACCAGCAAAACAATGTTAAATTCTCAAACATTTCACCTACTCACTTCCTATGGTTGGACCCTATACCATACAGTCATGTGAATGACGACTACAAAAACAATGTTAAATCTCAAACATTTCACCTACTCACTTCCTATGGTTGGACCCTATACCATACAGTCATGTGAATGACGACTATAAAAACAATGTTAAAACTCAAACATTTTACCACCTCACTTCCTATGGTTGGACCCTATACCATACAGTCATGTGAATGACGACTATAAAAACAATGTTAAAACTCAAACATTTTACCACCTCACTTCCTATGGTTGGACCCAGTACCATACAGTCATGTGAATGACGACTATAAAAACAATGTTAAATCTCAAACATTTCACCACCTCACTTCCTATGGTTGGACCCTATACCATACAGTCATGTGAATGACGACTATAAAAAACAATGTTAAATCTCAAACATTTCACCTACTCACTTCCTATGGTTGGACCCTATACCATACAGTCATGTGAATGGCGACTATAAAAACAATGTTAAATCTCAAACAATTTACCACCTCACGTCCTATGGTTGGACCCTATACCATACAGTCATGTGAATGACGACTATAAAAACAATGTTTAAACTCAAACATTTTCACCTACTCACTTCCTATGGTTGGACCCTATACCATACAGTCATGTGAATGACGACTATAAAAACAATGTTAAAACTCAAACATTTTACCACCTCACTTCCTATGGTTGGACCCTATACCATACAGTCATGTGAATGACGACTATAAAAACAATGTTAAAACTCAAACATTATACAACCTCACTTCCTATGGTTGGACCCTATACCATACAGTCATGTGAATGACGACTATAAAAACAATGTTAAAACTCAAACATTTTACCACCTCCCTTCCTATGCTTGGGCCCAATATCATACATTCATCCGAGTGACGACCAGCAAAACAATGTTAAATCTCAAACATTTCACCTACTCACTTCCTATGGTTGGATCCTATACCATACAGTCATGTGAATGACGACTACAAAAACTATGTTAAATCTCAAACATTTCACCTACTCACTTCCTATGGTTGGACCCTATACCATACAGTCATGTGAATGACGACTATAAAAGCAATGTTAAAACTCAAACATTTTACCACCTCCCTTCATTTGCTGGGATCCAATACCATACAGTCATGTGAATGATGACTAGAAGAACAATGTTAAAACTCAAATATTTTACCACCTCACTTCCTATGGTTGGACCCAGTACCATACAATCATGTGAATGACGACTATAAAAACAATGTTAAAACTCAAACATTTTACTACCTCACTTCCTATGTTTGGACCCAGTACCATAGAGTCATGTGAATGACGACTATAAAAACAATGTTAAAACTCAAATATTTTACCACCTCACTTCCTATGGTTGGACCCAGTACCATACAGTCATGTGAATGACGACTATAAAAACAATGTTAAAACTCAAACATTTTACCACCTCACTTCCTATGGTTGGACCCAGTACCATACAATCATGTGAATGACGACTATAAAAACAATGTTAAAACTCAATATTTTACCACCTCACTTCCTATGGTTGGACCCAGTACCATGGAGTCATGTGAATGACGACTATAAAAACAATGTTAAAACTCAAACATTTTACCACCTCACTTCCTATGGTTGGACCCAGTACCATACAGTCATGTTGAATGACGACTATAAAAAACAATGTTAAAACTCAAACATTTTTACCACCTCCCTTCCTATGCTTGGGCCCAATATCATACATTCATCCGAGTGACGACCAGCAAAACAATGTTAATTCTCAAACATTTCACCTACTCACTTCCTATGGTTGGATCCTATACCTTACAGTCATGTGAATGACGACTACAAAAACAATGTTAAATCTCAAACATTTCACCTACTCACTTTCTATGGTTGGACCCTATACCATACAGTCATGTGAATGACGACTATAAAAACAATGTTAAAACTCAAACATTTTACCACCTCCCTTCCTATGCTTGGGCCCAATATCATACATTCATCCGAGTGAGTGACGACCAGCAAAACAATGTTAAAACTCAATATTTTACCACCTCACTTCCTATGGTTGGACCCAGTACCATGGAGTCATGTGAATGACGAACTACAAAAAACAATGTTAAATCTCAAACATTTCACCTACTCACTTCCTATGGTTGGACCCTATACCATACAGTCATGTGAATGACGACTATAAAAACAATGTTAAATCTCAAACATTTCACCTACTCACTTCCTATGGTTGGACCCTATACCATACAGTCATGTGAATGACGACTAGAAGAACAATGTTAAATCTTCCCATTATCTTTGTATATTATGAAGCAATTATCAATAGCACGTGCAAGCCGCCATCGGATATTCAGCGCCAGGTTAATAGAACTATTCTGTATCATCCAACCTTCAGTTCCCATGTACCCAGTATGATAAGAATTTATAATAAATGAGAATAAAAAGCTGCTGAATTCTCCAAATTAACGTTTTGTTTTATCCAGCCCGAAATTTCTATTCCCTGTGTAGTTTGCAGTACCTACAAGCTGTAATCGACTGTTCTTTACTGGCGTAATGAGGCCTTGCGGAGTAATAGTAAATTCCTTGGTAGTCTGAACTCAGCAACGTCCTAATCTCTGAATTAGGTACTGGGAGGAGGCCCCAGGCGCACAGTTTGGAAGCGGAAGTCATTATAGATCCGAAGCACGCACAGACCGATCTAGCGGTCTTAATTTCACTCTTAGAAGATTCCACTCCAAAGTGTGTTTGAGTAACTTATTTTGTATCTGTCAAACTTATTTTGTTATTTGAAAGTTTGTAACGATTACGACAGTATAAATACTACACGAAACTACTTATCAAAACTAAGTGCGTATAATGCATTGACTAGGTGTCGGTACTCCATAAATTATTAAAATGTATTAAATTCACTTTAGAAATATGTACTGTAGTTTTATATTTATTATAGTTTTGTATTTATAATAATAATGTGAGTATTATATTGCTTACGATGATGTTATAATATTCGTAATAGTAATTAAATATATGTAAATACTGGCTGTGCATAGTAGCTATTGTGTATAGAGCTGCGTTGTAAATAATAAATGAACATACCCACACATATCGAAATTCGTTTTTATTTATACCATCATTATTAGTGTTAAGAACACCCCTCACAATAAGGAAAGATCAGCTACAATAAAGTTGTCATTACAATAATGTGTATTCGTAATTCTACATTTCTAAAAAAAAAAAAAACTAACATCATTTCTTCCAAGCAAATCCATGAAACGGTTTCAATATCGAAAAATTAACAGTCCGATATAATACGCCGAAAGATTATGCAATACAAAAGGTCTGAGAGGAGTATAAAACATTTAAAATTGGAAACTCGATTAATTGCGTAATAAAGATCAAAACTGTTATAACAGACATAACAGTACAGCATGAGACACGATGCTTAGGTTTATGTATGATGGTAATGATGATGATCTGTCACAAGCTTTCTGACACACTGAGGTGTATGTATGATGGTAATGATGATGATCTGTCACAAGCTTTCTGACACACTAAAGTGTGTGTATGATGGTAAGGATGATGATCTGTCACAAGCTTTCTGGCACACTGAGGTGTATGGATGATGGTAATGATGATGATCTGTCACAAGCATTCTGACACACTGAGGTGTATGTATGATGGTAATGATGATGATCTGTCTCAAGCTTTCTGACAAACTGAGGTGTATGTATGATGGTAATGATGATGATCTGTCACAAGCTTTCTGACATACTGAGGTGTATGGATGATGGTAATGATGATGATCTGTCACAAGCTTTCTGACAAACTGAGGTGTATGGATGATGGTAATGATGATGATCTGTCACAAGCTTTCTGACACACTGAGGTGTATGTATGATGGTAATGATGATGATCTGTCACAAGCTTTCTGACACACTGAGGTGTATGGATGATGGTAATGATGATGATCTGTCACAAGCTTTCTGACACACTGAGGTTTATGGATTATAGTAATGATGATGATCTGTCACAAGCTTTCTGACACACTGAGGTGTAGGGATGATGGTAATGATGATGATCTGTCACAAGCTTTCTGACACACTGAGGTGTATGGATGATAGTAATGATGATGATCTGTCACAAGCTTTCTGACAAACTGAAGTGTATGGATGATAGTAATGATGATGATCTGTCACAAGCTTTCTGACACACTGAGGTGTATGGATGATGGTAATGATGATGATCTGTCACAAGCTTTCTGACACACTGAGGTGTATGGATGATGGTAATGATGATGATCTGTCACAAGCTTTCTGACACACTGAGGTGTATGGATGATGGTAATGATGATGATCTGTCACAAGCTTTCTGACAAACTGAAGTGTATGGATGATAGTAATGATGATGATCTGTCACAGTAATGATGATGATCTGTCACAAGCTTTCTGACACACTGAGGTGTATGGATGATGGTAATGATGATGATCTGTCACAAGCTTTCTGACACACTGAGGTGTATGGATGATGGTAATGATGATGATCTGTCACAAGCTTTCTGACACACTGAGGTGTATGGATGATGGTAATGATGATGATCTGTCACAAGCTTTCTGACACACTGAGGTGTATGGATGATGGTAATGATGATGATCTGTCACAAGCTTTCTGACACACTGAGGTGTATGGATGATAGTAATGATGATGATCTGTCACAAGCTTTCTGACACACTGAGGTGTAGGGATGATGGTAATGATGATGATCTGTCACAAGCTTGCTGACACACTGAGGTGTAGGGATGATGGTAATGATGATGATCTGTCACAAGCTTTCTGACACACTGAGGTGTATGGATGATAGTAATGATGATGATCTGTCACAAGCTTGCTGACACACTGAGGTGTAGGGATGATGCTAATGATGAAGATCGCAAGCTTGCTGACACACTGAGGTGTATGGATGATGCTATGATGATGGATCGGATGTGAGGTGTATTGATGCTAATGATGATGATCTGGTCACAAGCTTGCTGACACACTGAGGTGTAGGGATGATGGTAATGATGATGATCTGTCACAAGCTTGCTGACACACTGAGGTGTAAGGGATGATGCTAATGATGATGATCTGTCACAAGCTTGCTGACACACTGAGGTGTAGGGATGATGGTAATGATGGTGATCTGTCACAAGCTTTCTGACACACTGAGGTGTATGGATGATAGTAATGATGATGATCTGTCACAAGCTTTCTGACAACACTGAGGTGTAGGGATGATGGTAATGATGATGATCTGTCACAAGCTTTCTGACAAACTGATGTGTATGGATGATAGTAATGATGATGATCTGTCACAAGCTTTGCTGACACACTGAGGTGTATGGATGATAGTAATGATGATGATCTGTCACAAGCTTGCTGACAAACTGAAGTGTAGGGATGATGGTAATGATGGGTGATCGGTCCCATGTTTGCTGACACACTAAGGTGTATGGATGGTAATAATGATGACGTCAATGAAATATTTACAAGACACAAAACTAGCTATCCGAAGTCAAGAGCGATAGATGTGAATCTATCGGGTATTATGTAAGGAATGTTTGTTCAAAGCTGTTAAAGCCGGATAAAACCCGACATGATTCCGTACTGAACGCTTTTATTAGTGGTCTCCAGTCTATGGTAATTCAACGTCTTTTGGAGTTTAACTCTTAAAAAGCCACATGATCAGATCAGGCTGTCTAAGAACTGGCATACAAACAATCTTTATCTTTAAATTAAGGCATCACCTGTCATTAATAGCTTATCAGCTCAGACACGTTTCAGTCATCCTTCAAAATGAAGAGATTTCAAAGCCAGAATTATCAGCCGTTAATGAGCTCTGTGTCCTTTATGGATTTAATGAGCAATCACGTACAAAGTGCCCTGCTATGAATAAAACTGGGAATGCTTGTGGGAAACGAGAACATGTTTTCCAAAGTTTATATAGATCACTGATCAACCCAGAAGTAAACCAGTTTTTGTTCTAATTAATATGACAAGTTAAGTTTCTGTAAGTGAGAGCACTGCAACAAAAATTGACCTATAAATTTCCTTTAACTGGATCAGTGTTTGGCATCAACGTCAGTCACTTATATATAGAAGAAGCACGCTTGTTTGGAGTGGCAACAAAGATCCAATGGCAGACCAGCTACAGATGTTTCCCCATGCTTCCTTATTAGCTAATCTAAACCCCGACTGTAATCCTATTGCCATAAAATCACAACGTCATTCTTTTGGTGATATCAAGTTTGCAGGAAACGAAACTGTTCGATATTTAAAGGAAGATATAATCGAACCAAGTAATTCTTCATTGCGAGCGCAGGCTTTTAGTAGTCTCGAAAAAAAACATATCAAACGTACGTTATTGTTTATTCCTCGTACAGTCAGTAGATTTAGAATTGTGAGATGCTTATCCTCAGGCCAGAATTGAAGATACTGTGAAAAAGTTGCTAACTATAGTTTATTCAGAATTAAAAGTCGAAGAGACAACTTAATTGTATTTCTCGACCTATCAAATTCTTTGACTGTGTTGATCATACACACCTTTTTACCAAACTGGAAACATTATGGAATACGAGTTCTACTAAGTGGCTCAAATCGTCGTACCTCAATGACAGAACACTATTTGTATGCATTTCAGATATTCGATGGGGGAGATAGAGCTGAGTAACAGAGTCCCCCAAGGCTCCATATTTGGTCCTCTACTCTTTCTGATGTATGTCAACAATGTTCGGTTCATCAGTACAATCAAGGGCAACTCGTCCAGTTCGCTGATGACACAACTCTCTGTTTCAATGTGAATTCACAAAGAGAACTAGAAAATGGTGGTATTCGTTGATCTCAACAGTTAAATTCATCATTTTCATGGCCTACATCTCATAGTAAATCCTATTAAGTCAACATTCGATCACTTTTTTGGGACTAACAGGTCAGATTATAGTCCAATGATCATTCTAGATGAAACTAAGATCGAAGAAGTCCACACAAAGCTCCTTGTAATACATGTTGATAGAGGGTTGATTTTTTACTGCAACGTAGACAATGTTAGTTCTAAGAGTTGTACTTTTATGTTTTGAGGAAACTGTCTGAAACACTACCCTACTCATGTACTGATGACAGCATAGTATGGAGTAATCTACCAATACAGTACCTTATCTTCGGATTTGGCAACTGTGAAGAGGTTGTTCAACAATCTTCATTCTTAGGGCATTTTACAGTACATATGAGTTCACGGCCCATCATTGGGATTCCGCAGAATCGGGCAGACTGACCGGGAGCTAGAGTGGAACAATGAGCATGATTCAGATGTGTAAACTGTATGTTAGAAAGGGAGGTAACTTATATGGAAGGAATGAATGAGAATTTTGTATATTTATAGATACGATAGCCTATATGAAGATGTTCATGCAATTTAAAATTGATAATTGGATAAAATATTTATCATTATTATTACTATGAATATAATATCAACGTAATATAAAAAAACTATAAAAGGCCGAACCAATTCTTGGTCAGTCATGTTACCACCGCACATTAGTTGTTGTTGCGATCTCCCTCAACGCCCAGTTGCACCCTAATGTTTTAATATTATTAATTTTTATCAAAACAAGATTATTATATTCGTCCAGGGACCCTTCTCCTGTAAAAGGGTAATATATACCGTACCGGTTGTTGTGCCATTTACTGTGCAGTAATATAGGTTATAAAAGGTCAGAGCAGTCATACTACACACATAATACACATTAAAGTGTAGACTATTCCTGACGTATACTCCAGTGTTGTACCATAATCAAATAGCAAATACCCTCGGATTTTTATGCAACATTCCACGTATTTTATTGAAGAGCTCCCACGATTTCAGTA
>NW_025784586.1:0-24543 GCF_021130785.1 Homalodisca vitripennis
TGAATTGAAATTTCTCTTCTTCCGATCTGAATGTACAATAAACTCGTTATTTCATAACGTTTGCGATGTTGCTAAAACGCTCACAACAATGCCATTCGGTTTTGCGGGATCTATAGAGATAGGTTTTTATACTGTAACAGTTTACTCGACCATCTTCTTCCTCATATTTAAATGAAGCTATTACTTCTGACATTTTCTCCAGTTTAGTACTCGATATTATATTTTCACCAGTGTATTTTCCATACCGTTATGCCCTTTGAATCTTAACTTCATTTATCCCCACTCCCGTTGTTCAAAATCATAACATTTATTAGTCAATTCAATTAAACTTATTTTTTAAGATTAACAATTTCCTTGAGAAAGAAAGTCTTCAGGGGGCGTTGTTCTTGAAACGGTGTGCTCTTGCCGTTTTTTTATCTCCGGTTTTGGTACGTCGGTCCCAGATCTTAGTTTTTCATGTGGTTTTTTTTTCCTGTTTCGATATAGAGGTAAGTTTGTTTCGATGCTAGATTTTACACTCAATCAGTCGAGGATTTATTTGATACATACTTCAATTGTTTCTTCGCATTTTGACTTCCCATTCCAATCTGAATAATTTTTAGCAATTTATTGTACTCAAATTTAAATTTGGTGATTGGATTTCCTTAAAATCTTTACGAAAAATACTAAATTCATTTCATTCAGAATAATTTCAGACAAGGGTTCGACACCACTTTCGCCTATCAGTCCCATCTAGTAAGGACAGTGAACTGCTAGCTACCTTGCCGCGTCTTTTCAGTTTTTTCAGTGTGGGCAGCTGGGTGTACACCATGCTATCGCACAATTCACTGATTAATTATTGTTAATTGTCATCTACACTAGATGTTGCAAAGACCTCACACGGACTCCTTGATCTTTAAATACATCGTCCTTAACGCGATAACACTTACACATGCTAACAATTGTAGGTCGATATAAGGAGATTTAACCACAAATCACATGCAGCCTTATAAATAATAGCAGGAACTGGAGTTTAAACAACCATATGGCTGTGTTCCTGTACTCAATATTAAAATTCATTCTCGCCTTCGAGGATTATTCCTCATCCATATGCATTGTAGGCATCCTATAATTACGATTGGTTTGGTTTAAAAAAATATGAAGGAAAACAGGATTATTTACGGACATTTGCCATCGTTTCAGTGGAGGAACAAGGAAAACAGTAACACTACGTTTTCGAGATCTGCATATCAGATCTCTTCTTCAGGTAACATTAACTATACCTATATACCTAATTACAAAAATACGGTTAAACAAATTAGACAAATCTTACTAAGAGCGTACGTGCTTTGTGTTTCATCGCCCAAGTCAGGAGATCAGACAAGCCTACATGTTGGTTTGTCATACTCTCACTAACTCTTAAAGTACCTTGAACCTTAATTACTAAATACTATACCAAACACTTAACCATCCGTCGGAGATTTATGGCCGCTTTGGTTGACCCAATTCTAAAATAAAAAAAATCGAACTAAATAGAAGAATAAAAAATGAACTAAAGTGAAGAAAACCAAAAGTATCAAACGGATACTGGATATTTTGTAATAAACCAATGCGGAGTCACAAATTTATGGTTTTAGAAGTTCATCTGCATGATGAGAATCACTCAAATAATAACGAAAGGGCGCCATTCCTCTGTCCCCGTTCCACCTTGTATTTCCGCTATACCTTGTTTAAGAGCCAGCCGGTTTCATACGCATGTACAATTGGCTAGTCCATGTGGTCAGTCGTAGGTGGTTAGTAGACGAGGTGCAAGACGTATTGTGACCTGTATTCAGTAGTTGAGTAGTTTAGTTTTAATTCTATTTATTTATTTACCGGACAAACCAATTTTACCAATTAAATTCTTTGAACACAAATAGACCAGTATACAAGCGAATAAGGCATAAAAAATACAATCCAAGAATACATAAGTGTATTATATAAAATAAAAAAATACAAAAAAAGAATAAGTGTTATAAATCGAGGAGAATAGCGATACAATCAACATTATGAAGATATATAAGATACATACAAGATGTAAAACAGAAACAGCATATAAACTTATTGATGAAACTCACTAAACATATGTGTGAAACGGCAAGATGTGTTCTGCATTGAATTACAGCAGAAAATCTAATGTAACACAAAACCAGATATTAACAGAAGACAAATACAGTAATATATATAATCAATAGAATTGACACAACAATAATAAAACTATCATAAAAGTGCCAATAACAGGATAGAAATAAAAAATAATAAATATATAAATAGCGCAAGGGAGCGCAACTAATATGAACAGCTTAATAAACTATGTAATTTATGCTATAACAAGAATACACATTTATTTGTACTTTCAAAAATGGAGTAATTTAATAGGTAGACTGGGAAATTAAAGTTATTGATATTAAAATTGACAGTACACGCGTACACTCGTAGAGGCGTCTCTCCAATCACTCTTGAGCATCTGGCGATAAGTTGTGGAGGTGACCTTCGCTAACTGAAACAGCGTGGACACTGCTGTATAATCAGTAGCTTAAATTGGGTGAGAACATTCCTCGCCCCGCGCCGATGGTCCGCGCCTGTACAAGACCCTCAGCAGAAAGAGACGAGAGAGAAGGCCTGCCTCGGCGAACATGGTGTATGAAGACCATCTACGAAGAACACTGTCACACACCAGACGCAACCTCCAGATTTCCATTGAAGGCGCGATATAAACCTTGCGTAAAAAGGAAGCTGTTGAAGGTGAGATAGTTGAAGTGAAGGATTGTAGGAGGGACTAAGATTGAGAGTTGGTATTGAGGGATGGATCTTTCGACCCAGCAGATCTCGAAGATCTTGTGTTTTGACGGAAATCGGAGGAACAGATTTCATGCTTAGGAGATATGGCAGTTCATGCGGACCATTACACTATCTTTACAAGAGATAGGACATTAATCAGACCAAGTTCACGTCGCATGGTAGCAAGATTATGGGTGACAAGTTCCAGATTTGCCTGGACTCTGGTTCCTCTCCAACTAGGCACATCAAGATAGGGCAAAACCCAGCCGGACGACACCACATCGAAGCGACGAGAAAGAGACGACCTTTGGTGTAGTAGAGCATCACCAGTCCTCGTTGCTATATTGCCAACAGTGTAAGTGGCGACCTACACTGGGACGTTGAGCATATTCCTCACAAGCTGTCTCACTAAGGGTAACTTTAGGGGGACAATGTACAGAGCAGCGAAAGAGTCAGATAGGGTTTGTCGATGGCCTTGCTGAGAGAATCTTGCTTATGAAAACAAGGCAATCTTATGTTTTGCTCTGCTTACTGATGTGGTCGCTACTTATGTCCCCAGAAAATCCCATGTCGCTGGGCAAATATATTATAATCTCAAGCCTAGAGTGTCTTTTATACACTGGCGACCGTGGGAATGGAATTTTGTACCGCAGAAATGGACGTATACGTATTATGACTGTGTAGATTTGGATGCGGTGATAAGTCTATACAAGAGCACTTCACTGAATGGATTTACAGAACATAGTTATATTATCATGACACACAAAACGCAATCCTCAATTCCGTGAAAGGCTATTTTGAATTTCCCTTGAGAGTCTTTCTGGTGTAGACACAGCGATGCAAATCTTCATCAGTCAGCATACAATTGTACGACAGGCCTTTACCAGTTACATTTGTCTAGCTAGGTCATTCGACAAAGACAATTGAAAGAGGCAAGGTCCCAGCAATAAGAACCTTGTGGAACTCCTGAAGAAAGGTCGGATGAACTGAGTGGAGTATTATTAGTCGGCGGAACCAAATCCTCACGGAAACACAGAGAACGTTCACCTTTTAGAAGATGAAACCTAGTAAGATCCATGACCAAAAATCGAGGTTTTCCAGCCACTCCGTAAGCCCAGTCAACTTAGAACACAAAGAATTTGTCGTGGGGATATCGACCTTGTCGCAGAGGCCTTATGCCATATTCAGGATGTAGGGACCTGTATCAACTTGGTGAATTACAGCTTCCTTGCGAAAAGCAGACAAAATCATTATTCCTTGAACAGCGAGCAGTGAGGTTTGGAGGACAGTAAGACTTTGCCCTTCATTAAAAACCATGTTTGGGAAGGAAGGTGGAATTCATTTTGGATAGAAAAGGGTATTCCAGATATCTTATCTACACACCACGATACTTTTCAAAAAATAACTTTTGCCGCGAATTGCCGGCAGTTGATAGTAGATATGGACGGCTCAGTTTCCGTAATGTTGCTGGGATCGCATTTTGGCATGTGTTATGTAATAAGGTATGATGATAGGGCCCAACTTTAAGAGATTATAAAGCTAGGGAAGAATTCCTTTAGTATTAAGGTGATTCATTGAACAAACACTGATGAGGGTGTTCAGCATAAGTATAGATCGGCGAGTGATGAAGCGATAGAATGGCTGGTATTAAATTGTCACATATCCAGCTCCCTTTGTAGTGTCTTCAGATTCTTAAGCTTGCTGAAGAAGGAACATTCTTCTGTAAGTGAGGTTGTTATGACACAAAGAGAATCGAAGACGGCATAGCTAAAGCAGGTGAAACTCGTAACGAGGGAGAGTAGACTGAGTTGAAATAACTGGAGAACAGCTGGCAAATGCTTGTTGTGTCACTGGCCACATTCATCATCTAAATGCAGACTAGATGGCATATCAGGAGTATTTCTTTGAGCTTTAACTAGTCCCCAGAAAGCTCGTGGATTAGAAGATATGTTTGATTGAACATTGGACCAAATATTGAATGTGGCATTCACGAGACAGCGACCTACAAGTATCTCTCAGCCTCGAGAACTCATAATAATGGGCAAGATTGAAACTTCTCTTGAAACGTGCATGCGCAGCTTTCTTTTCGTATAATGCATTTTTTAAGGTCATTATTAAACCACCTAAGGAAGCGTGAGATACCAAATTTCTTCAACGGACTTGCATTTTTGACGATTTTCTCTAAGGAACTTTCCAGAATGTCGAACTTTTCATCAACTGAGATCGGCTGGTGAATAAATCCCATATCTGCCTCCTGTAGGGCTGTAAAAGCAGCTGGGAGGTCACATTTCCCCAAGTTGTAGCCGCTGTAGCTGTTGTCACAAGTAGAGGGCATATAGCACTCAAGAGTAAGGGACAGAGGAGGATGATGAATTTCAGGTTTAATCAACCAATCATTAGCCCTGCTAACTTGCACCTCGCTATCAGAATGAAGACCAAGTCCAATGTTACTCCTCTATGGTTCTGAACATGATTTATCTGGAAGAGAGAGTGCAGAGAAGACATGTCACGGAAGGTATTATGTAATCGATTAGTGTTTGGTATAGTTTTGTATTAAGTGCATGTCTTTAGAGTTAGTGAAGTTGACAAACAACATGTAGGTTGTGATTCCTGACTTAGGCGTGCCAAAACGCTTTAGTAAGATTTGTTTATTTTAACCTAGTTTGTAATTATGTAATTAGGTTAGTTCTTTACCTGAAGAAGAGATCAGATTGCAGATCTCGAAACGTAGTGTTACTGTTTTCTTGTTTCACTGAAGGATGGCAAATGTCCGGAAAAATCCTGTTTCCTTCACAATCCTTCCATCGTCAAAAATAACCTTCAAATAAAAAAATATGTTATAATTATTCTTGTTACAAATTAAGATACAGAAATAAACATTTTAGGATAAATAATGAATTGTGTGTTAGATTTTTTGAAACTTCACTACGTTTTAATAATTAGCCGTTCGATAACACCTTAGTCAAATAATTGCGTTGGAGTGTCTTACGGAATGAAATTAAGACAGCATATTCCGCAGGATATTCTTGTTTTGACCAGACTACTCTTTATGAGGGCAGTGACACCGTACGCTACAGCAAAAGAGGGTCAAATAAACAGCTTATGTCTGATACTAAGTGCTAACTATAGAGGTGTGCCAGGCCGTCCCGAAATTGGAACCATTTCAGGCTTGGAAATAGTTTCGAAGAGATAGTTCCAGTTCCATGCGTTCCGACATTGCTTGTCTACTTATTTAAGTTTCTCGGCGATTTCGTTCTGGTACAATATAATAATATGTTACGATATTTGAATTTTAAACACGAAGTCTATCTGCTGAAGTTGTTTTCGTGTATCATAGGTACACAGTTCCATAAAAATTAATCGCAAATATCAATTTAAAATTCTAAATCCACTCATCCATCTATACTGTCAGTATAGGTGATCAAAGTAAACTAAACCATGTTATTCAAACAACAACAAACACAGCATGAGATATTTCTAAAATAAATTGAAATTCACATACTTAAAAATAATGATATAAAATACAATGAATGAAATTGAAACATAATTGTAGGCCTACACACGCGCGCGCTACACACACACACACACACAAGGTTACCTTGTGAAACAGTAAAATAAATATTTATATGTTAAAAGAAATTAAATTTATGTACTAAAACTTTACTACTTAATTAGTAGTACTGTTGAAATGTTGAAGATGGAGCTTGTATTAGCTAATATTAACTTAATTACATTTATCGAAAGGCCTCACAAAATAAAAGTTTTAAGTATTGGTTTGTGTGTTTTAAATGTGATTAAGTTAATTAGTACTGGTTGATCCCAAATTAGAATTAAAATTAAACAGTTATTTTAAAATTGAACAATTTAAGAAATGTGTTTATTGCTTGAGAGAGTCCTTACACAACTATAGCTGTGCGTACATGTAATCTGGTAAAGTTCATTCGTGAAGTCTACGGACACTAAAAGTTATATATGAGTTATTAGTTGTTAATAATGTTTTGAATATAGCAAAGAAATAATTAAGTACAGGTTGCTAAATGAAAATATTATGGTTGCCTGGAATCCAAAGTGGAACTGGAACTTTTTACCAGCCTAGTCGTTCTACGCTTAACAGATCCAGAACGCCCGAAACCATTTTGGCACGTCTAGTAAACCGTTCCGACGGAACATGTATGTCGGAAGAAGTGAACTGCTCCAGCATCGGGAACTTTGCAATAGAACTGTTCCAGTTCTAGTTCTCTTGGCAATATCTCTAACTGCTAACTTTAGTGATGGGAGGATCGAATACGGTGTATTCAAAAGCATCCTTGTATTCTAATACTTTATCTCCGTTGAGAATTTCTAACAGACGTGTCTATACTCGTCTTACTCTTCCTTCCCGTAATCCATTGTTTCTTGGGTATTTGGAATTGCCTTGCAAAACAGGCTTGAAAAATAATGCTTTGCCCCTTTGAGCATCCTACAAACATGTCATACACATTATTTATACGAACTTCAGAAAACAATATATTTGTATTACCTGCTTACTACAGTCCCGTCTAAAAGATCTTTTTCTAATGCAGATTTTTGTCACCAATTATCTTAGAAATAGATTTAAGCCAAAAACTTAAATCATATTTTGTTTTAACACAACACGAAATAAACTCCAATTATATATGTCTTTTATTGTTTAAAAATGTATTTATTAATTGAATATTTTGTACAAGATTATACATATTGACAAGCTACAAAAAATTGTAGTTACTTATTCCAAATTATGAATCTCCACTTAATTATTCTTTCCATACAGTAGTCCAGATTTATATGTACATTCAACTGAAACCCTCACAATGAATACTTTGTATATGAAGACGAATACAGCTCTTGAATATTTTGTTTGAATACTATTAGTCCAAACGAATTAATACTATAGATTTGAATTCGATGCTTCTAGAGAAATATTAAATTCTCATTTCAAAAGTATTCGAATTTATTTTGAGGTATTTGAATATGTGCATACCCTGGCTGTACTCGAATTTCTCCCATCACTAAAATACGAGCTCCTCATGCAGTGGAAGAATAAGGTGATCAAGCCTGGCGGGCGAGAGAAAGAGTGGGGATGGAGGGGCCCTCCTGCCAACTACAGATAGCCCGTGTATTGAAATAGTGGAATGAGCAGTCCGCGCGTTCTTCTCTCCGTACTCCTCTGAATCTAATTTTAGTTCAGTACCTGGCAAACCTATTAAAATTTATCACTGGTATTTTCAAACCCCTTTCCGTAGTTTAGTACAGCATACATATATTTAAATTTACATTTTCATTTTCAAAGCTGTATGTTGCAGGATGCAGCACAATTAAATTGCAGGCAATCAATGTGACAAGCCTCTTAAAATGTACCACTGTAATTTTAGCTTCTACTCTGAATTAAACACCTTCCAGTAATTTGGTAATATACATATATATTACATTTTCAAAGCTGGGTGCTGCCAGGCTGCAGCGCAATTAAATTTATTTAACTAAAAACCTTGATTTTAACAAATGTAATTAATGACAGGCAATTAATCTTTACATACAAATAAACCAATACAACGGAGTAATCAAAAGACCCAAAAAGACCGTAAGGAAGTCTAATGTAACAAAGTAACCTCGTTACATTCAGTGGCGTAGCTAAAAACATTTCGAGGTGGATTAAACATCCAGGAGGATTAAAAAGAGCCCCTACTCGCAAAATTTAAAAATTTGTTTCTTTACACGTGAATTCTCAATTTAATTGTATTTTTTTAATTTTTCTTAGTCACTCAAATGTTATTGTAAGCAATCATGCTTACAAACATTTAAACTTTTCAAAAGATTCGAGACTTGTGTTCTTAGCATAAGTAGTTAAATAATGATCTTCAAGGGTCTCCAAAATACAAAATCAACAATTAATTTGAGTTTTTTAATTGCATCTTTCGTATTAAAATATAAACCAATAAAATTGTTTTGTAACATTATATTTGGTTCATTGCATTTTCCAACAGCCTTAATCAAATAAATATATAATTTGTAAGGTTTACATTACTATTAGTTAGAAATTATTCGATAATTGCCGTCTACTATAGATCAGGTCAGCATTATAATTGCGTACGCCAGACGACACATATCAGGCTTGGTCGAAGTTGCATGCACAATTTCAAGTCTATAGCTTATTTTTCATTCTCGATATATCCAACAAACAGACAGAGAGCTATTTGCTATAAGTTAAAACTTGATCGCAATAATTTCAGGTTATTAAAAATAGCTCTCTGTCTGTTTGTTGGATATTTTTTTTATATTTAATAAAATAAAATAAAATAAAAAATATCCAACAAACAGACAGAGAGCTATTTGCTATAAAGTTAAAACTTGATCGCAATAATTTCAGGTTATTAAAATATTGTATTTATTAAATGATGTCACGTGCTATATTAGGTATTTAAGTCAGGTAGTTGTCATTAGTTGTGTCATATTTTCTATAATTAATGTTTTTGGTTGAATATTTACTCGCAATGTTTACTTCAATAAATTATATAAAATTAGTGTAATTGTAATTGTATCATAAATCTGTATATTCGTAGCATTAGAGATCAGTAGGACTAAATTATTTTCATCATCTGTATTACATAAATATTTCTGTAATATAAGTGTAATATTTCTTACAATAAATATAAGTGTTTAAAATTGTAAACCAAACATATACTCCATATATGTTCTTAAACTGAATTTGCCAGTTACAGTAATATAATATTATTAGGAAAATTTTGTATTTATTAATGATGTCACGTGCTACGTTAGGTATTTAAGTCAGGTAGTTGTCATTGATTTTGTCATATTTCTATAATTATGTTTTTGGTTGAATATTTACTCGCAAGTTTCTTTTTTAATCCCCTTAGTTTATTACAGATATTACATAACTCTTATTACAGATTTTGTAACGTAATTATTAATTTATTTACTACCAATTAAGGACTCCACATTATAATATGTTGCTTTTTCCCCTATTAATTTGAATATATTCCAATAGCATAAAAAAATATATTTATCGTCGTTTTAAGCCTATATGTAAAATATGATGAAAATTATGACCATTTTATTCGTTGTGCACCATCTCACATTTTGTAGTGTCTTTGGAGTTATAAAGAAAGTTCAATATTAATATAATTAATTCGATATAATTTCTATGTTTTGCAGATATGTTTGGATATAAAACGACTCATTAATCGTGTAAGGAAATAATAGAAATCAGAACCGTTCCGAACTGAGGTCGCTATCAGCGCAATGTTCAGGGTTTTTTTTGGCACTGCTTGGCTCTGACCAGTCGACGAATTTTCGGGATTTATCGGTTACTCGCTCGGCTCTGCCATCCCCCACTCTTTCTCTACGCCGGGCTTGATCGCCCCCATTCTTCCACTGCATGAGGAGGAGCTCGTTCACTAAATCATTCAGTCAGTGACAGTCAGTCCAACTTCAGTACAGTTAAGAAGAGTGTATTGTTAGAGTTGTTGCCAAGTGATATTTGTTGATGTTATGGGATTTTCAGTTGGTATACCAAGACATTTAAATAAAATGAGTGAAGTTTACATATCAAAATATAGACTTGTTCAAGATTCAAAACCTCATTATGTATATACAGTCGAAGTTTTTGGGAAATTCTATTCATCAAATTGTGAGAAGAAAACGTTACAGTGCAATTCCACGCGCCCTTCACCAGAGAGGTTTGTAATCATAACCTCCCTGATTGAGTGACGATTCATCTGACTGTTATCAATCATATCAGTTTTTCATTCAAATCAAATCAAATCTCTTTATTGTCGTAAGGCAGTTACATGCATTGATAACGTCAAAATTATCTACCAACAGGTTTTGTCAATCACAAACTGGTAGCAGTCAAACTTGGCATAAGTCCTAGTTTGGGTTACAAACTAATTGAAAATTCAAACATTTTAGCTATAATTATAAAATAGCCTAACAAAAAATTTAACATTTTTTTAGGTTTGCGTTAAAAAACAATATATGTAACAGACAACATATTAAAATTAAATAACAATAAAAAATAACAAGTTTTAATAAAAAATTTAGAGAAATTAACAAGTTTTATAAAGGTTTTATATAGATAACAAGATAACAAATAAAATTTTTAAATAAACAAATAGGCCTAGTTAAAAATATTTGACATTAAAATTTATTGTATAGGTTAATAAAAATATTTGACATTAAAAATTTATTGTATAGGTTAATAAAAAATACTCTACTGTACAAAATTAAAAAATATATACTTTGACATGTAAAGAATTCGCTCAAAGAATAAAATGGGTTCTTCAACAACCACCCTTCTTTTTAACTAATATTACTTTTACTAAATATGAATAACAAACAAATTTATGGGAGGCGAGATTGTGAACTTGTAAATGCTACATAGATATATACCCCTCAACATAACCTCAAAACCACAACTAACCATCTCTTGTATGTATGGGGAATGAAGTATTCATGTTAGACTATAGGTGAACCGCTAATAAAGAAACCTGCGCAGAAGCAAATATTTGAGCAGCACAGCGCAGAAGGGGCCCCCTCCGGCGGGGGGGAGTGGTGAGTGGGCGGAGCATCTTCTTGTCAGCTGTTTAAATCTTGTCTTGCTCGCGCCATATTTTTTATACTGCAGTTACTTACTTGGACCGTTCAATTCGAACGAGTCAGTCAGGTGAACGAGTGATCCGGGTCGCAGTGTTTTCAAAAGACCCGTTCACTTTGAAAGTTTTGTTCAATTTGGCCTGGCAACTGAATAAATTTAATACTTGTTCCAAATCAGGTGAAATGAAAAATGAAATGAAAATGGTTTATTTTCTTAAAAATAGTACAGTAAAACACATAGCCTATACACGTTTTGCAACAAACGTAAGCAAATATATACAATGTCTGAAATCATGTATCAGAGTGTAACAATACGGTACTTATACGTAGTTAATTATTTCTTATTATGTATAATAAACCTTGCATTAATTCTATTTAATTCAATTAAAATTTGAAATAAGAAGAGTAGTATAACCGGGATGAGCCTATATGGGCCTAGGACCTGTGCGTAGGCTCTGGTCGTGAATATTGGAACTCAAAACTAATAAAGAACAAATAATATAAGTAAAAAAATAGTAGTTTAGTAATTTTTTATATTATATTAATGGTTTTAGAATTTATTTTTTAATTCCGGCTGGATGGCAATGACAAACAGTGACCACGCAGGCAATTGATGAGTCACATTGGATAATGATACGTAACCGAGTATAAATCTAGTTTTGCTGCACTGTCGTATGAAGTATTAGTTATGGTAATTATAATGAAGGACAGACCGAATACAATAAATAGCGAGGAAGGGTTAGAAGTTTCAGCGATAACAAGGGACTATAAGTCTATATACTTCTTCGCCATCTAACAATAGTAACCCATCCTTCACGCGTTTTTAAACCAGTAAAGATTAGGTAATTGCAACACAGAAGCGAAGTTGTAACTCAAACACACGTTACGGTATACAAAACTTGAGAAATGTAATACAAATTTGTTACACTGAATGTTTTTTTTAAATATAGAAACTGTAATGACGACTTGTTGCGAGTACCGTGTATTATGAGTATAAGTTTCTCAACGCTAACAATAGTATGAAAATTAATGTAATAAGTAAATAAGAATGGTTTTGATGACCAAATTTCTTATAGTCATTAGTTTCTTCCTCGAAGAAAATTAATTCTAAAGAATATGTTGTAGGTACTCTTTAAAGAACATTATTTTTAGTAATTGTTTTTTGTTCAAAAATTAATGGCTCAAGAATAGTTTTGAAAGCAGCACCATGGACTATAATACCAAATGAAAGTTGGGATTGAACGAAAGCAAAATAGACCACTTTAATTTCCTTATCTGTGAGTACTTCTCGTAATTGTCTGAAGGCAAAAATGTACTTGCGGATTTTATTTGTCAAAAAATGAATGTGTTGTGATTTTTTTTAATATACTTGCAGGTATTGAATCGTGCCCAAGAGCGAAATTTCCTCTCAAACTGGATACGTAACGTATAACCTCTTGTAACAGTCCCGTAAGTTAAAGATCGAATGAAGCTTATAAGATCTGTCTTTGAAAAAAATTGTTACATTTGAGCCATTAGAGTTCGCCAAGTTTCTGACCCACATTAGTAAAGAATTTATTAAATTCGTTAGCTACTTCAAGCTTAATTTTGTCATTGAATAATTTGGTATTTGGCAAACATTTATTTAGGGAAGAAACTTTGTTAACCCCTCTACCACTCAATTTAATTAAACCCCCCAAAACATATTTAAATCCCCATTAGCTTGGTCGAATTTATCACAAAAATAATATTTTTTAGTTGCTTTAAATTTCTGCTTAAAATGTTCCTGCAATTGACATAGCGGGTTTTAAGCTCCACATTAAATGGTTGCTTTTTCACTAATTTACGTAATTTATCTCTTTGTCTTATAGCATGGACTAAATCTGAAGTAATCCATGGTTTTAGCTTTTTTTGACCTCGTTTTAAATTTATTCGATTGTCTATTGAAATTGTAGTTGTAACGTAAAAACATTAACATTAGTGCTGTTAAAAATTGATTGCCAATTAGCATTTAAAAGGTTATCATGTGGTAACACATGGTCGATATAGGTGCGATGTGCAAGGGTCGATCTGAGAGGAGGCGTTCTGTGTAGTTAGTGTGCGTAATATTATTTTAATGACTCAACCTGGGTATTATGAAAAGTGGTGGTAACTTAATAGATTAAATGTTTAAAATGTGAAATAAATCTTATTGTAAATCAAAGGCATATTAATCAACCAAGTCCATTGTTCTTAAATATTAACGTTTAAAATATTTAGTAATGCATATAGTAATATACAGTTAATTTTTGTTAATCATTTCTATTAATAATATATATTTACATTTACTAGATTCCTGAAACAATACATTTATTGTTTATATATCTAACCATGTTTATATATCTAGGAAGGACACATATCATTAATAAACAGATAGCAATTTCAAACAAGAAACTTAAAGAAATGAACAGTTTTGGTGTATACTGACAATACTCAGCTTAGAAAACAGCATTTTACTCGACATGGAATGCACCTAAACAAGATGGGGAAAAGATTACTTGCCAGAACAATAGTCCCAGGCTATTGGTTCCCTAACATCAAATGTTCCTTCAGGAACATCTGCGGATCCCCCGGCTTTGGATAGTAGTGAGAGTGGCCAGCAGACACCCCCACCAGGTCACATAAAAAGCCCATCTGTGACTGAGATCAGTCAAATGACTTTGAAGATAACCCCACAGGAGAATACCACCAGTTCCCCTTCAACTGTGAACAGCCGTGGCAGTGGCAGGATTACACTCTTCCCAAGGCAGACTACCAGGCCCACTTCTAGAGAGAATAGTTTGGAAGAATTACAGCAGTCGTCCCAGTCGGAACCAAATGTCCCAACTCTCAGAGTCAAACCAACAGACACCTCTACGAGGATACTCTGCCTGTCTCCCTCCGGAGGAAAGTCCTGGAACATCTTTGCTGTCCTCAACTCTTGTGAATAATAGTATTTCTTCACCAGTACAGGGCTTTAATACACCAAACACTGACAAAATTATTTTGATGCAAAAATTAGTGAATGAGTTGCAATCATGTTACAAAGAGAGCCTCAGGCTGAAAATAGTTATTTTTTAAGGAAAAACAAACACCATGTAACAAAGCCTTAGTTAATAGCAATAGTCTATCATGTGAAGCAAATAAGAATCATAATAACCATATTAACAATTATTTTGGGATGTTTTTTGAATGTTCAAGGGCTCAGAAACAAAACATTACTGTTAGAAGACCTCTTTAACTAATGTTTCAAATTTAATTTTCATTTGTTTATCAGAACATTGGCTTAACCCTGCTGAATTGCCATCTTCCTTCCCAAGTGGATTTAGTTGCATCTCAGCCTATTGCCGGAATTCTCATAGTAGAGGTGGTTGCCTGATCTTTGTAAATGATCCAGGTTCAGTCAAGACCATGTGATGTGAAATAGTTTCTGCATAGAATTTCATTTTGAATGTTGTGCAGTATTTTATAGATGAATTGAAAGTTTTAATAATATCTTTATACCACTCCACAGCAGGCGATTACAATATTTTTCTTGAAACCCTGGAAAATTTGCTTTCTTATACATCTAAGTGGCCAAACTATTACTGTCATAGTCGGTGGGGACATAAATATTAATTTTGATGTAAATACAAATAAAAAATCTGTCAAAGGTATGCTCAACATCCTTCGACAACATAATTTTTATCACTTGAACAACAACTCTACACGAGGTCATAACTGCTTAGATAATGTTTTTGTTAACTGTCATAGAAAATATGTTTTGTCGTGTAATGTAGTTCCTTTTATTTTCTCAGACCATGATGCAATTTTAATTAATCTGACAAATAAAATTTATGACAAATATCAGGACACTGTAGCTGTTAAATTTGACTCCAACTATAAAACAGTCTCTTTTCCAAAAACTGCATATCAATGAATTAGCCATTAGATTGGCTTCATATGATTGGCTGAGCCTGATCACTCATTGTATTTCAGGTAAATACAATGCAGAGTTAGTATTTGAAGTAATATTTTCAATTTTAGTTAATAATATCAACTTTCTTCAAAAAATTAAAATGGTTAAGTTTAGAAAAAATTATGCACAGATAAAAAATAAGTGGTTTCAACAATGAATTATCTTCCATGAGGGATAGACTTTTTCTTTTTAAAAATCACTGAATGGAGATACTACCAGCAATGAGATTCAGCAACATATTAAGACCTTACAAAGAGAAATATAGACAAGCAATAGTAGAATGCCAAAATGTTGTACAATTCTGAACTTATAGAGTCCAGTAATAATAAGTGTAAGGCAGCATGGGAGAATAATAAATAATAACATAGAAAATGGTAGTAAAGTAACAAGTGGTATACCTCCTGATGACTTTAATGATTTCTTTATAAATTCCGTGAAAAATATTAAACAAAAAATAAATAGGTCAAAACATGCTCCGAGTACTCAAGATCTTGTTCGGAAACATTTTAATTCCATCTTTCTCATTTACTTTGGAAACATATATCTCACCAATGACATAATAAATGCTGCCAAGCGTCTGAGTAAACTCCAATAGCTGTGTTATAATATGATATGTCAAATTTTCTTCTCATAAAACAGGTGATAACAACTTTAGAGCCCGAACCTTTTTCATACTGTTTGAACCTCTGCCCTACTTGAGGGAGTTTTCCCAAATAAACTTAAAATAGCTCGTATTTGTCCTATTTATAAGAAGGGGCCCAAGAACGAGCCAAATAGTTACCGCCCAGTATCTGTTATACCAATACTATCAAAATTATTTGAAATTTTGGTATAACGATCAAATTAGCATTTTTTTGGAAAGTAATGGCTTCTTGAGTATGTCCACAATTTGGCTTTAGGTCAGGAAAAAGCACCTTTGATGCAATAGACAGCCTTGTTAAATTTGTGCTAAATGCTTTTGAAAACAAAGACTGCTCAGGCCACTCTCTGTGACTTGAGCAGGGCGTTTGGATTGTGTAAATCACAATGACATCCTTATGAAATTGAAATATTATGGTTTAAGTGAGAATGTTGTTAGTTTTTTTGAATCATACTTAAGTAATCGTAGACAGAAAGTATTTGCCGAGGGAAGGTGGTCAGGAGAGCTCTTGGTTGAGTATGGAGTTCCTCAGGGCTCTGTTTCTCGGACCACTTTTTGTTTTTTGGTAGCTATCAATGACTTACCTTTCTCAGTCAATTCTAAAACTATATTATATGCAGACGACACAACCATTTTAAGTAGTAAGTAATGATCTGAATGAATTGAAACAAATTTCAATGGAATCCATTCAACAAGCATCATTGTGGTTTAACTCCAATGGATTTTTGTTGAATGAAAACAAGACACAGCATATAGTTTTTTAGCCTCAGACAAGTAAATTACAATATTTATTCTGATATTGAATTGTTGGATAATGTGAAGTTGTTGTGGTTGTTTGTGTGGATGATCATTTAACATGGTGGATCCCACATTGATCACCTATCAGCTAAGCTCTCCAGGATTGTTTACCTCTTAAGACGTCTCACGTGTTGTGTGCACACTGATTACCTCAGAACGGCATATTTTGCTTTCTTTCAATCAGTGCTCAGATATGGCCTTATTCTATGGGGAAACTGCAGTAGGATATCAGAAATTTTTACTATACAAAAAAAAGCCATTAGAATTATTGCACGTTGTGAACCATTAGCTCACTGTAAACCAATTTTTATTGCAAATAAAATTCAAACTATATTTAACTTATTATATATTTGATATTGTGCTCTACATACTCAAACATCCTGAACCTCTGAAGA
The DNA here is from genome assembly GCF_021130785.1 of Homalodisca vitripennis. Lineage (NCBI taxonomy): Eukaryota > Metazoa > Arthropoda > Insecta > Hemiptera > Cicadellidae > Homalodisca > Homalodisca vitripennis. The sequence goes on from NW_025784586.1 coordinate 17,216, forward strand.
CATACAGTGACAGACATATGTATAACACCAGAAATAAAGAAAGTGTATCCATAGAATTTTATAGACTAAACAAAACTATTAATAGTCACACAGTTGTTGCTTTGAAAGTATACAACTGTTTTAAGAACCACTTATCTTGAAAATATAGTTTTAATGAATTTAAACAAAAATTTTATTCCTGGCTTTTTAGTCAATCCATTTTATTCATTGAAAGAATTTTTTGACTGTAGAAACTGTTAGTTTCTAGACATAAACTTATTTAGTTTTAATGATTAGATTTTAAATGTTAATGTCATGGTTTTTTATTTATACAAAACTATATTAAAAAAATTTATCATGTTATGTAATTCTGTTGTTGTAATTTCTGAGGCTGTGTTTTTACTTGTTGTTGTTATTTGTTTTTTATTTATTACATACCTGTTTTTTAATTTGTTATTTATATTTTAAAATAATTTAAATTGTGGCGTGACTGTTTTGGCAACTTCATATTTTTGGGTACTGAATTTTTCCTTGTCTGGACTTATGGCTAATTTTTTATATTTTATACATGACTTGTTGTCGATGCTCGTTGTAAGCTCTATGACAATAAACGAATTCTTATTCTTATTTCTTATTAATTTTAAAATATGTTGTTTCTTCCTCTAATCTAATCCGAACACATTTTTGCAAGCAGATCCTTTCGTTCACTTGGTCATTACATCCATCGTTCATTTTGTTCAGTCAACACGATGACCGGTAAAACAACCACTCTTAGCGGGAAGGCCTATAGTAACTCTGTACTGACCGGTTCATACTGAACGGGTCGCAGCAGTGAACGATACCGACTGAGCCGGATTAGTCAGCTGATTTTATTATTAGATTGAAATGGAGTGAGTCGCCGAGCAGTGGTGGGGATGCTTGGAGGGGCGGCGGAGGGATATTTACCCCACCCTGCGTGAACTCAAATCAACCAAGGTTTTTTTGTTAGCGGTTTACCTATAATGAAGCATGGATTTTAATGCTCTTCCAGCAAAACTATAAATTCAAATGTCTATCAGACTTCTATAAAGTTAATAAAGAAAAATATTTACAGATATTTTATGTAAGAAAACAACTAGGCTACTTTGCAGTTGTGTATGGTTGGACGCTTATAATAAGAACATAATATTATTTATAATCTAACACAGAAAAGTGGATTTTTTCATTTTCCCACCTTGTTTAAACTTTTTTTCCTTCAAAATCCAAATCATTTTGTCTATGACAGGAACTGATACTGGCAATTGATCATTGATTTTTTTCACTGCTGCTGTTGAACATCTGTGTTTATACATTTTAACACAAATTTATACATAAAGAGTTTTATATTTAATTTCAGGGATCACTTTTGGCTGGTATGAACCTTGCAGTTGAACCCACCACTGGGCACAGCAAAAACCGATGTGTGAATTAAATCTGGGCAACCTTATGGATGTCCAGGAGCGGCACATCACTAACCGCAAATGTTGAGGTTCATGGGCAATTCAATAGGTCTAGTCTACTGTAGGAGATGACTGTTGTAGTTGGTGAGGTTTGTTCCTTAGCTATCAGAAGTTTTTGCTAACCTCAACAAGAGTATGCCACCCCCTGCCTGCTTTGACTGGAGAGGCTGGTTCAGAGCTGGCCTCCCCTTCTTCCAGGGAGATATGACTTTGAGATGTAGTGCCCTAATTCTTCCTCATGGATTTTCGATAGGAGGTGGCCCCCTACTCCCTAACCTCACCAATCTTGAATATCCTGTCAATCCGGAAGCAGCGCAAATGTTCTTACAGAACTAAGTGCAATTTATAAGCTTCTTATCCTAAGAGAACAAAAAAAAATATATATATATTTTAATTAACTTGGAAACAGGCATATTATGCATGTTAATAAAAGGGCTGCAGTAATAACAAACGTACAACACTCGAGTGATCAGTATCAAAACATCAATTAGAACTATATGAAAAATGCTGTCAGACATGTTTGTTTACTTTGTTAAGTAATTGTAACTGTCCAAACTATACCTTCACAATAATACAATCTTAAAACCCTAATAACATAATTCAATTCAACATTATTGTTCCAAAGTGAATATCAGTTTATTGTTCAGTTTTGCAACAAAGAATAATTAATCCAGAATCAGAATGAGTGGGACTGGAGCTGCTTCTGCTGAGATTGCATGGAAATAATTCATAGAGAATTGTATTATATTATCCTCTGTCTTTGCCATTGCCACCTTGGAAGAAAGGGGCTGGCTCTATATTTCAACAATATATTCAGTCTGAATCGACAAGAGAAGTATTTCTCTTAGGTTTTCAATAGCTTTAGCCACTGAATGAAACCCCTCCACTTCACCATATTGAAATAGGTATACTGTATGTTGACAAACTTAACCCTTTATCATAATAATAATATTTACAATATGCTCCTTCCCAGACATACTTTAATGTAAGTGATGTGAAGGAAAATGGGATATTTCCTTCACAATCCTTCCATTATAAAAAACAATAATCAAACAAAGAAGTGATGTGAGTTTATACTGTGTAAAGTAAATGCTACTGAACAGATTTTAAACCAACTATAGAAATTAGGCCTTAGACAGAGATTTTAGACTTTGGGTAATATATTTTTATCTCTGCAATAAATTTAAACTGTTTACAGCTGAGGAAGCACTTTACAACACCCGCATTTCCACCCAAGAGAGTAAGATGCTCCCAGCCCAAAGTATTGGAACAGAGGAGACAAGGTCTTGAGCATTACCTGCAGACTATGATTAAGTTTGGACCAAGCAGAGCTCAGATCATGACTTTTCTTGGTATATCGGACAACATCAGTGAAAGGTAATATAATTTTAAACCATTACCTCCACAACTTATGTGTATTAATATGTAGGTCAGAGATATATATTATCTGTTATTACATAGCATTTTGAATACTTCTTAGTGACATGAGGCGTTACAGGTTGTCAGTTCAAAAATATTGACTTGGTTAAGGTTCCATACATTGTTCCACAGGCAATTCGACTAATACTTGTTCAGATATAGCAGAAACATAAACTGTGTGTACTGAATTTGATTATTACTGATTACTTTACTTTATCTGATATAATTAGTGAGGGGCAGGCCAAAATTATGCCCAATAATATCATGTCACCAAATGTGTTGCATATCATGATTTTATGACCATGATGGGGGGGAGGGAGCTCACCCATACACAACAAAACTTATTGGAAATCGTCTACGTCAAAACTAAAAATATTTCCAGTGATGTTTAAAAGTTCATATTTCTTCAATATAACACATTCTCAGTGTAATCTATTTATGACAGATATTTATACTTATAGGTATTATAGGATGGATATGTGATAGAGACAGTATTTATATCGTATAGGAGGCCAAAGTATAATTTAGCATTTTATAAATTAAACCCAAGGTAAATTATTAGAACTTTCATATAATCACACTTGGGTATGTTGAATGTGGTACTTTTTTGTGCCCCTATCGTTTAACAACAATAATTACTTGTTATTTAATAAACAATAGTAAAATATTTTAAATTTAAGAGTATTATTTGTTTTAATAAAGCATTAAACATAGACTCCTGAAAACCATGAGCAACTAAGGCTCCTGTAACATTGGATTTATCCAATATAATACCGAAGATTATTCATTTATTACAGCAAATATAACCGTATGTCAATTATTAGTTTTTAAGTATGCTACTGCAAACTAACCAACAGTGTATAATATCATTGATTATAATCCTCTGGCTGCTTTTCAATTTCACCATAGTTATTTTGGTTTTAGATCAGGAACATTATGCATGTCTTCTCATTTATAATATCTGCCTAAAATTAGAGTTATCAAGAGTTACTTTTCCATTTTAAAATTCTAACATGGACGATGCAAGTGCTATTAAGAGTTTTAATGACAGATTTATTCAGTTTCATTAAATTAAATCCAGTTTTATAACATATTTCACAGAAATCTACTTTATTGCTACATATCTTAATTAGGGAAATTTTTTATTTTTTAATTTTCAATCTTATGTAATATTACTCAAGCTCCCTTATAAACATGATTACTACTGTAATTTTAACATATGCAAAATAAAGTTTTGTGCATAATATGGTACATATTATACAAATGACTTGCATGTGTAGTATAGTTACCAAGTATCAACCAATAAAGAAATTGTTTTTACAGGTAATGGTAATTTAAATTTTGTGATAAAACTGGGTTTATCTCTACTATTTCTTCAAACATACATATTACAATAAATAATTTACTTAACGTAAACATTTAACACTGCGGTAATTCATTCGGTTGACTGTACTATTGGGCACTGATAAAGGGGCCATTTGCACAAGTGAGAAGCTATATGAAACTATGGATTTGCATCTGAGTACAAACATTTAACACTGGAGTATTCATCTGTTGACCTGTATGTTTGGCACTGATAAGGGGCCATTTGTACAAGTGAGAAGCTATATGAAACTATGGATTGCTTCTGGAGTAACAAACATTTAACACTGCCTTGAGTTATTCATCTGTTGACTGTACGTTGGCACTGATAAGGGTCATTTGTACACAGTGAGAAGCTATATGAAACTATATACTATTGAAAGAGGAAAACCTGAGTGAATCAATGCCTACATTTGCTTTGAACGGAAGAAATGATGCGGTCATGAGTCCTGCATTAACACATAAAGAATATTTTGGGATGGGTGCCCTGAATTAACGTAGGTTTTCATTGATCGATTTGAAGAAAGAATACAGGAATGGAGAGAACAAAATGAATTAATTTTGACTGTTGAAAAAACTCGTGAGGAATTTGCGTTGACCACCTGCAATATGACACTGCGTAAGTAAAATCTTTGAAAGGTAAAACGAGAGGCCAGTTTATTGGTTGGAATGGAAGAATTAACGCTGACTTCGGAAAGATTGTATTCAAAAGCTAGACGACAAGTTACCCCCAAGGAAAACCGGGTTGAATCTTGATCTATCAATGATAGAGAACCATACGGCTGGTGTACTTATAGAGGAGAAGAAGAATAAATTTTAAAAAAGACAATTTTTTGAAGCTAAGAACAGCGGCATTGGCGACAAGAAGGTGTCGTGAGGATAAGGGTTAGATATATGAACTATATGGGGGCTCTAGGGTATAAAAAAAAACGGATTGTAATGGGTAAAATTAGACCCGGTTGAACAAGTATAAACCTAGTGATGAAGAGCAGATAAAGATTGTTACCAAAAAGAGTTATTTTTCCCAATGGGAAGATCCAGGATATGAACTTACAAAATCGAAGATATACGGAGAACATGGGAACGAAATGAATGCATACCATTGTAGCGTGAAGAGGATCTCCAAACTGTTGTAAAAGGTATTTAAGACAGGGAAAGCTCGCTGGACCAAGACATAATACCTCTAGACCTGGTTAAGATTATTGCACAACGCTATCCCGAAGGGAAGTACTCCAGGCAATCAATAGTCAACTTATGGCCGGGAAATTTCCAGATAGCTTGGAAAGGTTGCTAGACTAGTCCCTTATTGAGAATAAAACGAGGTTTAGGATGGGGAAAAAAAAATGTAACAGACCATTATGTATGATAGATGTTTGTGGTAAGCTCTTTTGAGCACCTTATAGCTAGACCTATTGCTATCTGAAATAGGTGAAAGATGGATTAGGAGGGATAACCAATATGGCTTCCTGAAAAGGTTCAGAGAGGCACAAGTTGATGCTTCACTGCAGCAGGTTATCCTAATACTGTTGATAATATCAAACGGAAGGCGTACCAGTTATCGTGACTTGATGCTTGTTGATTTTGCTAGACATAAAGGAAACACTTTCAATAGCGGCTTCATGGCCAAGGGGAAATCTCAAAAAGAAGAACTGATGAGGAGAAGGTATCTACCAAGATATCTACCAAAGAATCATCACCAGGACTATTTGTCAAAGAACAGAAAGATCATTGGTAGGTGAAATTGATTGCTTGGAACCTGCGGCGGGTTTTTTCCACCCAATGGGTCCTGTTCTTGAGCCACATCTGTGGAATATTTTCTATGATGAGTGTCCCTGAGGATTAGGGCTTCCAGAGAATAAGTTAACAGTCGTAGGATATGCTGATGATACGGTCTTTAATTTGTGGAGAGGGAAGGGATGAGGGAGGCCAGTTAGTAGGGAAAATGCAAACTATGCCCTGTTTTAATGATTTCTCAAGACGCAATAGACAAGTAAGGGGACTTGTGGCTGGCATCGGAAAAGACGGAAGCCGTGCTGATATATGCAGGAAGGAAGAAATTACAAGGAATGTTTTCAATTGAGCTTGGACGGTTGTAAAAAGCTGCAAACTAAAGACCAGGGTCAAATATCCCCCCGGGTGTTACTTTCCTGAGAGGAAATTGTGTAGTGATGACAGAGCACTTAAAAGAAGTCTCAGATACAGCGCAAAAAATGGCTGGTGGAGCAACTTATCAAAGGACTTATGCCAAATGATGTGAGGAGCAAGCGCAAGGTGCTTAGTTTTCAGTACTCTGCTGTACTCAGCACCTATATGGCAATAGGTAGCGCTTTCAGTACAAGAAAATACAAAAATAGAAGAACTGAAAAGAGCTCAAAAGGGAGAATGGTTTGCCGCGTCTGCAGCGCCTCCACTCGATTACAGTATCTATTTCCTACGGAAACAGTTTATGTGGTTCTGGCGTGAGGACAACTAACTTCCGAAATAGATTCGCTGCAGGCGATAAGGCAAAGAAGCCGAAACATAGCCGGGAAGGAATGTTGTAGGAGACAGATAATCCAGTTTAAATGTAGAGGTCCTACGGTAATCACTTGTTTTGTTTGCAGGGAAAACAACCAAGTCTGTAAGCCACCAACCAGTGTTCAGCAGTGTTCCTGACCTCTTCTTCATCCATCTGCTTCCCGGCAAACAAAACTTCCGGATATATTATAAACAGAAGGTGTGTATGTTCAGCCATCTATGGGATCGTTGAACACTTGTTGAGTCTCATACAATTACCAGTGGTAAATGCCATTGATGAAAATTCAGCATGACCAAAATGTTGGTTACTTGTGAACAATAAAGTTAAATTTTCGTTTTTAAGATACCATTTTAAGATACTGTTAGTGTTTATTTTTAAATAAAAAACTGGTATTTGTTAAAAAAACGGATTACTCAAATAATTTGTTTGTAAACTTTATTCCCACTGCTTATACAAATACCAATGATCTTTTAATTATTAGTACATACAATTTTTTAAGCTTCTGCATTTTTAGGTTTGTGTTAGTAAGCAGTCATATGTAGCTGGTCACATAACTACATTATTGCTCAACC
>NW_025784587.1:0-40762 GCF_021130785.1 Homalodisca vitripennis
ATAGAGTGTTAAGCACGGACAACATTGAAGTGACGGAAAATCGAAAAGGTGACAAAAATATGGCAAAATGTAAATTAGTAACAAATACCAAGCTGATTATAACAAAAACCACAAGGAAAGTGCAGTTGAGGGAGGAAGGAGCCTCATTTTGGCCCCTGTGAACCTTGGACGCGGCCCAACGAGAATACTGAGCGACGTTGCCAAACTTGTTCCCCGCTTTTGTAACACAACCCAACGCGCGCGAAGTACCAGGCGTTCTTAAAATACTTAATCGTTAAACGCTCGAAAGAAATGGTTAAGAGCTGTCTTAAATTAATTAATCTACGTTATTACAAATACTGTAAATTTTTACGGTTTCCATTTAAAAAAATAAAAGTACATCTCGTGTAGGCTTATTTCCATGTTTATGTTAAATGGATTGAATTATTTTTTAATATTATTGAAATTATAATTACTTCATATACGGAAGATCGGTAGGATTAAAATCTTTTAGCCGAAAATAATAAAATTATCACAAAGCAGACAAACCAATAAAAAATACCGCAAAAGCGTTAATTTCCCGTATTTTAACAGTTAGATGATACCCACATTATCAACTGATAAAGTCATAATAAGGCATTACATGTTTGCATAGTTATAATTCATGTTTATTGCTAAAATGGATTTTCAATTTGGTAAAGAAACGTTAATCAAAATTACATCTGGAAATATATGTTTCTTTTCCACATAATAATATACTTATTCATTAAAATCAAGAAATAACCAGGCTTTGATGTACTTTGAAAAAAGATTTGTTTTGGAGACGAAACTGTCCTTTCGTTACTACGAACAGAGGGGAATTTCCCATATCAAAAAAGAATCACGCAGGATCTCAAAAACAAGAAACTTGATTACAAATGGATCGGTAAACTCTCTCGAAAACAAATAGATTATTAAATGGGCCATTGGTTGGTTTCAGGTATAAGAAAAACCAATTGGATGGGTAGAAAGTTTTTATTTAGGAACGAAATGATATTGTAGTCGTGGCCTCTGTTTAAAATTTTTGAGATCTATGCAAGCGCTTAGAGAATCTGGTGATTGTAGGCCATATATTACCTCGATGAAACATGGGTTAAATGAAAACCATACTCGAAAATACATATGGCAGGATACGACTGAGTCTGGTGGACTAAAGGTTCCTCTTCGGCAAAGGTAGAAATTTAATAATTTGTCATGTCGGTTCGGCAAAAGATGGGTTTTTGAAAGAATGTAAGTGGGTTGTTCGGTCTAAGACATCATCCAGTTCGGACTATCACGATGAAATGAACGCTGAATCGTTTAGAAAATGGTTTAAAAATTGCTATGCATTTTGGAAGAAGGCTCCATCATCGTTATGGACAATGCTTCCATACCACTCAGTACTCGCCGAGAAAATTCCAAATTCATCGTGGAGAAAGGAAGAGATTCAAAATTGGCTGTCTCGAAAAAAACATACAATACTGTATGAAAGAAACGAAACCAGAACTTATAATGAGGGTTCTCCCATATAAAACCCAACAAAAAACTTATGAACTCGACGTATTAGCCAATGAAATGGGACATACAAGCTGTCAGGCTCCCTCCTTATCACTGCCAGTACAATCCCATTGAAATGGTATGGGCTCAAGTGAAGGGAGAGGTAGCACGTAATAATAAGACATTTAAAATAACCGACGTTGAGAAAACTTGTTCATGATGCTCTGGACAAAGTGACTAAAGAAGACTGGCAATCAAGAGTTCAGCACGCAGAAGCCTTGCAGCAAGCTGATTTTGAAAAGGAATGTACAAGTGTTGTAGAGCAAATAATTATAAACTTAGCAGAAATTCTGACACGAGTAGCAGTGAGGCAGAAAGTGAAAATGAAGAAGACTCCGAGGTTTTGGCTACGATATTGCCGCCTGAGAGCGAATAAATAATATACAAGTGCAAAGGTAAGAATATTATTATGTCAATCATGCTTTTTAACGTATTTCATTTTAAAATAGTAGGCCCTAAAAGTTATTTAGTGGAAAATTTGATTATTTCATAATTTAAAAATATTAATTGTTCTATAATTTTAAATTGATTATATTGTTATATTTTTTTAATTATTTTCAATCAAGCAACACGCGTCATGCAGTGTCCAATATAAGCAACATGTATATTAATTTTGTTGTGTGTTTAGTAATCGTTTAAAATCACTGAAAAGATTGTTGTATCGTATGGAAATAAGCAAGTACTTTACTCTGACTAACTGACGGGACGATTTGTTTGTTTTAATCGATGGTTAGTTTGTAATAACATTAATAAACTATACAAGTAATTTAAATATAATATAGCAAACTATAATATTTTAAATATTGTTTTTTTAATTATACTGATAAGTTTTAAATGTTCAGTATCAGTGTTAGTTGTGACAGCGCAGCGGTTTATCAGCCACAATGCGCCAGCCGTGCCGGGGCGGCAGTTGTGTGGCAACGTCGGGCAGGCCAGTCCTTTCTATTGGTCGCCGCCAACTGCACTCTCTGGTAGTTCCTTGTTTACTTGAGGTTCCAGTGTGCAAACATTACAAATTGAAACGGAATAATTGCTTTATAGGGATGCACAAGGGCACAAAACTGCGATCTAGCAGAAAAACAAACAAGTTACGTGATCAAAATGTCACAACAAAGCGTCTAAAAAGAGCACGCGTGACGCTCGGGCAAGTTCCTCAACGGGTTTAATTCACCACTGACACCACGATAATGAAGCAAAGGTGACTGAAAGTTAACTTGGAAATTTAACTATTAAAATAAACAAACTTTTAGACAAAACAAGTACATTTATAAATATTTGTTAAAAATAATTGATAACATCTTCTTGGCAAAGTAGAAACTACAAAAACTAAAGAACTTTATTTTGATAATAATCTGTATATTTATTGTAAATGGATTCACACCGGTCAGTTGCTCAGCGATAACAGGTACCTACAGGAATGATCTGGTATTTCATAGCTACAAAGTTTACTGTTCACCATTTTGTGAATGAGTTTACTTAGGATTGTCTCATGGCTCAAATCGGAAAGTTCATATTTAAAGAACCAATATTTATAAAAATCAAAACAAAATATAGGGCAGTATATTTCATCAGTATTTCTAAAGGATCATTTTGTGAATGTAATTGATTTAAGGGGTTCACGGGTGCCTATACTAACAATGTTAAAATTAGGTTAAAAAAACATGACCCGTTATCTCAGAAAACAGTAGTAGGTACAAGCTTGATTTTTTTACTGTATGGAGACTACATCATGTCTAACCTTTCCAAGCACTTTTAATAATATGGCCTTTATAGTTTTTTTTTATTACATTTTCTAGATTTTCGTAATTTTTTTCTAAAAATTTGTAACAAAAAAAATTTGTACTAGGGTTAATTATTTTTTATTAAATGCTTCAAATTGCTAGTATACAAAGCAGTATAGGTACATAATATAGGCTTAAAATTTCAAGTAAATTGATTTTAAGGTTCCTGAGATGGGTCATATGTACTTGAAAATTGGGTTTTCGGAAATTCGCGAATAAACACAAAACTATTAATATATGTATATAATTTAATAAATTTCACATATTACTCCCTTAGAACATTCCTGCTCCATACTCTGGGTTGTCCTCTAGCCTATCCTCTTCTCTTAACTTGGCCACCTCTTCGAGCCTGTCGAGCTTTTTTGGTAACTTCGGTCACCGCTTTTTCTGCCCTCTTAATTCTCAAAGCATCAAGTTTTTTCATTGTTGATATCATATTGGAGCCTGGGACTTTATACCTAATTTAGCCAACACTTTACATTTTCCAATGTTTCCCTCATTGAACGAGATCACAGCATCCTGAACACCTAAAGTGAGAGTATCTAATCCTACAAAAACTGTCTCAGGAATTACTATTCCAAACGACACTATTAAAAGACTCGTTAGGATTCTGAGTAAGTCCATGTAAAACATTTCTTCAATAAAATCTGGAGATGACAGATCCCTAAAGATTGGTTTTTACAGCATCAAGAAACTGGCTTTGGAAGTTGAGTGTTTTATACAAATACTTTTCCTTGGTGACCTGAGAACGGTTGTATTTGCACCAGGACTTGATACCTTTGGGGCAAAGACCGTGATGTGGATCCATCATCTGTTGAGAGCTTGGTGAAAGAAAAATTGCCCATATGTCCTGCCTCATGTTTTCAAGATTTCCTTTGTTTCTTCTTATAGCCTCCCCATAGTAATTTTGAAGGGTATCTATTTCTATTTTGGAAAAGTCTACCCTTACCATATAACAATTTATTGTCCTCAAGTCGAACGCCTTTCATAGTTTTTGTCAGACCTCGCCAAATCGTGTACCTAAGCGTTTTCTGAACATGAGCAACACATTCCCACTTAGATATGATCACATCTTCACCATATGGTTTAGATTCAAGAACACTCATGAAGCCTTTACTATCGCCATCACCCAAGTAAGTGAGGTAACGCACTCCTCGATCTTCCACCGATCGTTCAAATATTTTTTTACTCCTGCAACTTCCATGCTGCCACTGGATCCTACAAAGTTTTTTTTACAGTCATGGGCCTTGTTCTTATTTTTCTTGCAGGCAAAGCAGAACTTTGTTAGTATTTCTAAATCAATAATTTTTCCAGTATCTATGCTACTAGCACTTATGACTCCATTCAATGACGTATGTCCTCTTCTTTGCCAACTCCCATCACAAGCTATGGCCAAATCTGTGCATCCATTGTTTTCTTGAACGGCTTCTGAAGCTGCTAACTTCATACTGTCTTGATTAACCTGAATTATTGCTGGTACATATATATTTATATATTGGAATAAATCTCTGTAAACAGGTTCAGGTAAATTCAAAACACCGCATAACATTCGACCTGCGGTTACCCCTTTTCCTACTACACGCAATCCATAAGCCATTCTGGTGTTGATCTCATATGGTTTTAATGGGCTAGGCCTATTAGAAGTCATAAAAGAAGTAGTGAACAAACATGTAAACTTTGTAACATCTTCTTCGATAACAATGCTTTCGGTGGAATCACAGTTTTTACATTTTACAAAAGAACTAATTGCTACAGATAAAATATTTACACTTACAATTATATTTCCATCATTGCCAGTATTTATATAGTTGTCATAGTTTCCTAACCCAGGTGACAGTTTCTTTGTCGAAGCACTAGTACTTGTAGTAGGGATAGACTTGCTGGAATTAGGAGTATTAACCTAAGCGTTGATGTAGTTGGTTGTAGGCATACACTAGTCAAATCAATATTTTGAAACAGTTTTCTTAGTATATTGATTACCCCTAAACTTAACCTTTTTAAATACACTTTTGGATTTAGTCATTATTTTATCACAAAACCAGCACAGTATATTCTAATGAACTAATTTAAAAAAGAAAAATATGTCACTAACTTTCAGTATGTGCACAATATTGTAGCAGAACTGACTAATATAATAAAAGCACAACATAAACAAACTACAGCTGTCTGCTGAACATATGGCTGCACATTTTTGCCTTATAGCCTACATAGAGTAAGGTAAAAACACAACACTAAACAATGATGTACTGTAACTGATGTTTTGGTGCACAAATCGGGACAAAATGTTGTGTAGCAACTTGTTTTAAAAAATCATAGAAAAAAAAAGTATATTAGGTATATACATGAGTGTTTTTTTTTATTTATTAAGGAAGAAACAAATAATTTTTTACACTAATAATCCAAAAAAATCAAAATTTTAAATTTTTCAACCCGTGAACCCCCTTAAAAAGTAAGGCGAAGCCGAGGTAATAAGTTTGATTAAGTGTAAAGAAGGAATTTAGTTACAAACAGTACTCATTATTACACTGTGAAATAAAAACTAAAGCTAAAAACAAACATATTCAGGTTAAATCACAAGTCATATTTTATTTGAAACATATACTGTACTTGAGATTATATTACTAAAAAAAAAATAGCTGATTAGGAAAATTAGTCTGGAATCTTTTTCTATTATTACACTACACAAAAACGATCCACTCCTTAACATTTTTTTTATAATCAGATAGTCAATTGTAATTACTTCCCAACTTAACTAACCAGCTGATTTCTATGTTGATAGATATTGTTGATATATTGATCTGTATAGTTTCTAATGCTAACAATATAAATGTAAATTTTGGTATAGTTGAATTACTTTGTATAATATTTTTTTTAAAACATTTTAACAAAGGTTTTGAAAAACCAGTGTCTTTCATTAGTTTTATGCCGTGTAATGAGAAATATTGAATGTTACTCGCACAGAAATAGAGATCATCATAGAGATTAGCAAAGATCTATATCATAGTACAGTAAATTATGGATCTTCAGTTGACTTTTAAAGCATTTCAGGCCACTGTAGGTTGATTTCATACTCAATATCTCTGTGGTATCAAGAATTCCAAATTAGAAGATTCTTTATTTTGTAAAGTAAAATATGTGTGTATCTTTTGGTGTAAGCGTTTCTTTTAATAAAAGGATAGAAAGTGTCTCCAGTGATTATGTATAAAAGTTGCCACTACCCACTACAGGTGTAAATCGATCGTTTCTTGATTGAAAACTTCCAAGACTTTGTAAGAAAATTGCCTCCCAGTTGTAAAAAAATTAGTTACGTCTACAGTAAAGAATAGATAATTATGTGAAAGCAACTTTTTACGAGTTTTAAATATGGTAAAGATGCCTTAATGAGATACGTACCAACTCCTGAAATCTGCTGTTCGTCAGTGCCCTGCTCCCGCATAGACTCTGCAATACCCTCAATACGCTCCTTCTTTTCGATCAATCTGCTGTTTTCATTTTTCTCAAAGTTTCGTCTAGTCAGGCTGTTGGCCAGAGCCTTATAGCAGGTGTCAAGAACCATCCTGGCCACCTGTCAAAGAAAAGTTATTAATGATGAAAAATTGGTTGATAAATTAGTGTAATGAACACTCTGTGTGAGGTTGTCAACGTATCTCAGTGTCCATATGGCTTACATTGGGCTGTTAAGGAATAAAACAACTGATGATGTACTAGCTAGTTTTACCTATATCATCCTAGATAGTAATAAAGCAAGAAATGAAAGCTCTGACTAGTCAAGATATCTCTGTTTCCTTATGGCTACATTGGGGTGTTACAGGTTAAACCCCGTAAGTAAATAATAGTATAAGTAAATACCATTACATTTTTACCTCATACAAATGACATTGTGTTTAAAAACAAAGATGTTTAATATTTACCACATCTATTGTATTTCTTAATGAAATTACAAAAAAGAAGTTTGTCTATTGTCTATTGTCTACAGCTCCAGTGTTAAGAGTTACCAGAAGGTTTGTCGTAATTTATGCAAACTGCAAAATGTAAAAGAAATAAATTATTACGATAAATGTAATAACATTTTAATTTGTTAAAATTTCATTGTAGTACTAAACATATTCATAGCACTTTTTTTACTTCTCTCTTTAAATAATGTATACCTGTCTGTCATTTTATTCAAATTCATACACACTAACAACTTTGTTTCACTCAACAATACCTCATTTTGCTCAATACATGACCCTCACCATTTTTAACTTCAGTATGTAATTGTAAGAATTTTCATGGAGATTTGTTAACAATTTGTCTTTTTTAGCAAGAAATTGTTACAAAAAAGTGTTAGAAAGTAGTGTTGTAAAAGGTGTTTCAATCAATTGAAAAATTAGCATAGAAATAAATGTAATTTATCTTTGTTGATTAAAAACTAACACCAATAATTCTGACCTTTTACTTTAAAAAACATTAAGAAAAACTTCTGGGTCATTGCATAAACCAAAACTTGTTAATTCATAAACGGAAAATCCATAACAGCAATAGTTCTAACGGTAGTCTGCTGTTCATCAAATCATGGTGCTTAAATCACAAAACAAACCTGAAACTTTGGGACTTACATGCATAAACAAACAGCAACCTAAAATACTACAGATTGCAGGTCTTAAAATGTTAAATTTAAAGTTTTTGTTTTTTTTCATCTTAACAATGGCAAATGATCAAAAAGAAATACCTTCGCATCTGTG
The DNA here is from genome assembly GCF_021130785.1 of Homalodisca vitripennis. NCBI lineage: Eukaryota > Metazoa > Arthropoda > Insecta > Hemiptera > Cicadellidae > Homalodisca > Homalodisca vitripennis. Next base: position 8,060 of record NW_025784587.1, read on the forward strand.
TATAAGTAATGATTGCCACTCAGGCTATTTGAACCATTTAACAGCCAAACTAACTGATACTGGACTAAAATGGGTATGTAATGTGATATACATGTACATATAATTATGTATACAAAAAGTACTTGGCCAGTTTTACCTGATTAAGGTTCAACATGGAATAGAAAGTAGGTCTTATTGGGACCCGAGCTGACTGTGGGCTTTCTCAGCTCCTGCATTTTGTAGGAAGTTTCTCCTGCAGCAACTTATAGGTCAGATGTTTGGCCTCCTTGTCTGGAATCATGGCTAGCTGTTGAATCTGGTCCTGCTCCATGTACTTCTTTGCTCTCACCAGCCTATCAACACGTCACATCCAGTAAGCCAGTGCTGGAAGCCAGTAGTTTAATTGCAGTTCAGAAGTTTTAATCTCAAACTTTTTATTTTTCACATTCACTTTGTGGCATAATGCTGAAATCCAGGCAACTAGAAGGCCACATATTGAGGTGATGAAGGTTTTGACTTTAACGTTCTCATGCTGTGTACCATTTCTCAGACACTAGAAAAGTCTGATATGCCTGGATTTTCCCAGAGAATCCTCCAAATCCTCCAATAGTGTGAGAATTGTGATTTGATTTTGAAATATCATAAGGCCCATACAGGTATTACTATAGAGGTATTATACTCAAAGCTATTAAACATATTTTTCAAACAATCTATACAATTACATGTTTTGACATGATCGACTTTTACATGTTAGTGTGTGTTACTAAATCATGTAAAAACTACTGGACTGATTGTACTCAAATTTTCATGGAGATTCTTATGATCTCTGGTGAACAAATAAGCATATTCATATTTCGAAAATCACTTTGGGCTATGTGCTAGTGATGGGGGAATCGAAAGGTTTTTTCCCACCACCAAAACGTTTGAATATGACCTGCAGCAGCTTGTATTTAAAAGAATTTCCAGCCTCTGTTTCTGTGGAGATATTTTGTATTACATATTGAATACTTCTTAACAAGGGTAGGACCAGAGAAATTGTAGGGTTACTGTTCTCATCTGATAACTCTTCAGTCATTTGTCTCAAATGGTTCTAGCACTTTTGAGCAATCATTTTTTAAAACTTGCCATTCGGATGCGGTTTCTAGAATGTCTGGTGCTTTCAGCAAGTGAGATAATGCTGCACATAGAGGTGTTCTAACTGTAAAATTCTCTGTACCATATGCAATGACGAGTTCCATCACGTAGAGACATCTTGTATGACTTTTAATTGTGGTAATTGCATTTGTTTGTAGCATTTCCTTCAGTTTATCACTTGCCTGTTACTCATTTTAAAATAAGTAACTACATATTTTAATTTCTTTAAAGCATTTGTAAAAAAGGATATTGTCATCAATTGCGTCTGTTACACAAAAGGTTCAGAGTTATGTGCGACACAGGGGACATGAGTTACTTTGAGCTGATCAATGATGGCGCTCCTTTGACATTTGAGCCATTGTCACCTGACTTACAGTAGAACCCCTCAAATCCGACCTCGGGATATCCGACTCCTCGGGATATCCGACCATGTGCGGCGACCAAACAAAGGCTGCCTATAGTCGACAAGTCTCAACGTGGAAACATGACTCATCAGCGCTGTGCATTGTTTCTCTGTTAAAACGGCCAGTTGCGTTCTGATTGTCGACGTAAACGTTGCTCTACTTGACTGTTTTGTTTTCGTGATTGTTGTACAATCTTTGGTTAGTGATTGTGTAAAATACTGTGTTGTGCGATTAGTGAACGTTAGCTATGGCTACTCAAAAAACGTAAGCGTGTGTGCGTTACCCTTAAACAAAAACTTGAAGTGCTCCAACGATTGGACCGTGGTGAGTCACTAGTAAAATTAGCCGCAGAGCTAGGGGTCGGCGTGACAACAGTTAAAGACTGGAGAAAAAACCGTAAAGACATCGAAACCTATTCTATGACCGTTGAAACGGAAGATGCTCTTTAAAAATCGGAAAATGTTAAAAAAACCTAAGTTAGAACTCGTTGACGAAGCTCTTTGGGTTTGGTTTTGCCAAAGAACGGCGAAAAAGGGGACTCCTTTGTCGGGGCCTCAAGTAAAAGAAAAAAGCCGTAAAAGCTGTTTGAAAAATTGGGGAGGAGATGTTGAAACTTTCCAGGCAAGCGAAGGTTGGTTTCCACCGCTGGAAGCTTCGCCACGGCATTAGACATGTTGTTATTGCGGGTTGAAAAGTTGTCTGCTGATGACGATGCTGGCAAAAAGATTTTGTAGAAAAGTTTTAAAAGTTTGGTGTCGGATAGTAATCTTGTACCCGAACAAGTTATATAACGTAGACGAGACCGGACTGAACTATAAAAATGTTGCCAAAATCTACTCTTGCTTCTAAAAATGAGCTGTTTTTGGGTACAAAGCTAGCTAAGGATAGACTAACAATTGCTACGTGTAGCAACGCCAGTGGCAGTCACAAACTGCCGTTGTTTGTTATCGGCAAATCTAAGAAGCCGAGAGCTTTTAAAAAATCTCAATATGTCAACATTCCCCGTGTATTTTCCGTTAATCAATCCTCTTGCCTGGATGGATTGTGCTCTTTTTAAAACAATGGTTTTTTCTTGAATTCGTGCCCGCTGTTAAAAAAACACTTAAAATCAAAAAAACCTGCCACTTCGAGCTGTGTTGTTGCTGGATAATGCACCAAGCCATCCCGCAGAGAGCATGAATTGAAGAAAGGCAACATAAAAGCGATGTTTTTTCCTCCACATGTCACCCCATTAATCCAGCCAATGGACCAAGGCGTAATCGTAATCGAGTGGGTAAAAAGACGGTGCCGGAAAAAAATATGTTGGGTCTCTTTTGGACAAAACAGAAGGAGGCTGCTCACTATTGGAGGCCATGAAGATGTTAAACATAAAACACGCCATCTATACCGCCGCTTCTGCATGGGATGAAATCAAAGAGACAACTCTTCAAAAAATCGTGGAAGAAAATTTGGCCATCATTAAAACAAAGCGGATAGTGGCTGATAAGGACGATGATGAGCCCACATCATCAATGGAAGTTGACCTTGAAGCTGAAGAAAACGACGTCGCAGAAACTCTTCAAGACCTGCAGGAAACTGCAACACGGTGTCCAGCTGCAGCTGACAGATGTGGAGGAATGGCTGACCGAAGCTGACATGGCTGAGTCTACAAATGAAGAACTCAATGATGACGAAATAGTTGCTTGCAGTTCAAAGCGCAAATAATGAAGACAGCGACGCTGAAGAAGAAGAAGTTGATCGTGATACTGGAGTGACGCATTCAGAGGCTAAAGACGCATTTGACGTAGTGTTGAAATATTTGGAGCAGAACCCGAGAGCTACACCTATGGACGTGTTGTGGGCAAAGAAATTGGCGTGATTTTTCAGTCTAAATCAAGATTGGGTAAATTGAAGCAAAAGAGTATTATGGACTTCTTCAATTTGTACTGTACACACTGTATGTAATTGTTTTCCTTTTTGATTAAACAGTATAGTACTGTATTTATAATATTTTTCGTTGTTACTGTAATATAAAAATGAAACTTTTCCATTTTATAAAAAAAACTGTTATTTTTATTAAAATGTACTGAAAAATAATTTTGTATTAAATAATTTTGCATTGGATACAGTTCGTAATTACAATTAAGCAGCACTATGTGTATTGAGTGGGTATTTTGTACAGTTCTGTACTAATAGTTTAGGTGCAATATACGGCTTTTTTACCCGAAAACGTGTTTTATTATTCCTTCGGGCTTATCCGACCTTTTGGTCCGTTCCGACCACGGCCCGGTCCGTGAGGGTCGGATATGAGGGGGTTCTACTGTATGTTCAACTTTAGAAAGAGTCCCTGGTTTAGCAAACAATTTTATTTGTCGAGATTTTTTGTTTCTTAGAATCGTCATTTGAAACAATTTCTTTAGTCAATGAAGAAGCAGACCTTGTTGAAGCATTATGGTTGGTTTCACACTCTCTGTGAGTACTTTGTACGGGTACAGCTACAGGATCAACTATGTAAACATTACTTACGTTAATGTCTACTTCCAACAAGGTGTGTGGGTGGTTTCGTTTCAAGTACATTTTCATGTTACTAGTGTTTACTTTGGTATTTAAACTGTTTTTGCATATTCTACAAACTATAATATTCTTTATCTAGTTTATGAAAATGTTTTCCAAATAGTTGACCTTTTGGGAGGCATATTGCAAAAAAGCATTAACACCAAACACACACACCGAAACTTATCTAAAATAACTAAACTACAATACGGGACTGTGTAACATAAATTTCCACAAAGTAAGTGACTCTGAGACTGACAACTAAGTGGAATAACCAAGAAACAATTGGTTGCGGGAAAGAAGTAAGACAGGTCTAGACTTGTGTTAGAAAACACTCCGCTCAGATAAAGTATTGAATACAGGGGTGAATTCAAAATACACCGTATTCAATCCTATTAAGTATTTGATTCTCCCATCACCACTATATGCACTATGAAGATGCAAAGAAACAACAAACAAATTTTATTAAAAGAAACTGTTAAATGTAATCGACTGCTCTATGTAGACATTTTTTTTTTATCATCATCACTATATGTTTAATTATTTAACCATAACTATACATTTTTCCACATTTACTTGAAAGCAAAGAAATAAGCTTGATCGTTACAAAACTTCTTATTTCATTTTTCTGGAATTTCTGTTGATTACAGAGTTTATCTGGATTAAAAAGTTGTTGTTTAATTGAAAATATAATTTTAACTGAAAATTTTAGCAAAAATTAAGTATGCAATGACAATTTAATATAAAAACCTTCATGTCTTTTTCTAAAAATATAACAATTACAGATATATTTACAGATTCTTCATAATCATCATAATCATAATTTTTATTGCCATTGATCACATTTTACATATAATGAAATAGTCATGTATTAATAATAATAGACATAATAGAAAAAATAGAATAAAATATTTTCTTGTATATTTCTTGTATCTTTACTCTGAATAAACAGTCTATAGTCAAATATATTTGAAAATTGAGCTCAAAAAATAAAATAACTTATAAATAATAAATTACCTAAAGATGCGAGCTGCTTTAGCTCCAAATCTCTGGTCGACAATGTTGTCTATGGCATTACAAGTCAGGATGTGAATAGCTTTGGTCATGTTCACCTCTATCATCCCACTACTGCTCTCAAGCCTGGTTACAAACCAGTTGACTCCTCTGTAACAGTAGCAACAATAGGACGTATGATTTTGTCTATTGCATTACAAAGTAAGAATGTGAATGACTTTGATCATGTTTATCTGTATCATCCCACTACTGCTCTCAAGCCTGGTTACAAACCCAGTTGACTCCTCTGTAACAGTAGCAAACAATAGGACGTTATGGTTTTGTCTATTGCATTACAAGTAAGAATGTGAATGGCTTTTGATCATGTTTATCTGTATCATCCCACTACTGCTCTCAAGCCTGGTTACAAACCCAGTTGACTCCTCTGTAACAGTAGCAACCATAGGATGTATGGTTTTGTCTATTGCATTACAAGTAAGAATGTGAATGGCTTTGATCATGTTTATCTGTATCATGCCACTACTGCTCTCAAGCCTGGTTACAAACCCATGTTGACTCCTCCTCTGAACAATGTCCTTATAAAAACTCGTAAATTGTTACAGGTTTTCAAACTCTTATCAAATGATAATACGAATTCCACTAGCCCAATTTCAATGTTTCTCCATGAGGATGCAAGGCAATTTGCCTTATCTACAATGTTAAGTTTTTAGCTTCTCTGGAATTCAGCTGTCAAAACTTTATTAGATCACAAAAAAAAGTTTTAAAATTTATCTTCCTGTAAATTTACAGGGTGTTAAAAAATCTATAAAATCAGCCTTAACACATTGAGTGTTGGAAGTTACATCAGTGTAACATCCGATTAGAATAACCATGAAACTCAGTTTCAAGGTTAAGTTCACCCTAGTTTGGCCCAATTTGCATCAATTACTCTGCAAAATAAATGTGGAATAATGAGTCATCTTCCGTTCTGAGTACCGTGATCAGTTTCAGGGGCTGCTCTACAAAACCCACAGGACTCAAGCCTGGTTGAGTCAAATGACAGTTTTAAGAATCTTTCACAAAAACAATATGCACCCCTACAAGATATGGATACATCAAGAGCTTAGCAAAGATGATTATCTTTAGCGTATCAATTTTTGGATTTCAGTGGACTCAAATAAACTAGGTCTACTAACCGATGATCTTCAGGTATTGGTCAAAAATATTGGGCAAGGTAAAGCATTGCCGGAGAGCTTGGTCAGGGCATCTCGCAGCTCTACTAAAGGAACAGCGTTGGACTGCGGAGCCCAGGCGTCTGTGCGGCAGATACATGAGGCGCAGCAGCTCCCAGTCAGTTGAGCAGCATTGGAGTCAAACCTTCCGCTCTATGGCTGAGATCATCAGATCATCCCTGGTACATTACACAAAATAGATGAATAAATAATATATTCTTTGACAAAATAATAAAATAAAAATAAGCTATTCAGTAATAACACTTTAGAAATATATCAAGAAAATAAGGAGAATAATTAGTATTTTAACCCTTTTATGCTGGCTTCCCTACTGCAGCTACATTATATTATTACGGATTCAAGTAACAGTGCTCACAACATTAGAAAAATTTAAACGTTACACGTTAAATTTAAAAAAATGATGACGTTATTGCAACAGAAAATTTTTTGGTGACTTCTTAAAACGTATAACGGTACCTTTTTATCACTATTCCAGAAGCAAAGTAAAAAAAGATAGGTATTCATACCAGGTATGCCCACTTTAACGTCCAATTTCTTGATAGCATGGAAGGCAATTGGGAGAGTGAATAAAGATGACTGTCCTCTCAATTCTCGTATTTTGCAAGTGCCTACTCAGGTTCAGTTATTACAACACACAGATTTGCTCAAACAATGAGTGTGCTCTCATTTTGTGAGTTAGGTAATTATGTGTCAGTGCCTACTCGACTACACTGGTGAGTGACAACATAGTGTTTCATGATCACTAAAGCATACTCAACAATAATCACGAATAAAATTTGTCAGACTTTCAGTGTGCACTAATTCCTATTGTATCCCTGACTACAAGCATCAGCCGATTGAGTCCTTTTGCTGAGAGTAAGACAATGATGGGGCCAACTTTCATAAAACTGTTTTCAATTACTATAAACAATACTTAGTTTATTTTAAGGGATATTGAAGAAGGCATGTTTTGGAATTTTCATGGTTTAGTTTGACCCAAAATTCAAAATTAAACCTTAATTAAAATAAAAAATACATTAGGAAAGTGTATCAACAACAACCTCGAAAGAGTACTGTGATCCAACAAAAAAGAGCTGTAAGATGTCTTGCAGGCCTTAGATACAGAGAAAGCTGCAGAAATGCCTTCAAAGAGCTGAAGATTCTTACAGTAACTGCACTCTACATCCGTGATGCTATTTCTCCATGCCATTTCAACAAGCCAAACCAGACATAGAGACATACATCATCACAACACTCGAAATGCAGCAAGTTTTACTCTGCCACCACATCAACCTAAGTCTGTACGAGAAAAAACCATCCTACAAAGGAGCACTTCTCTACAACCATCTGCCCGAAGAACTCAAAAAAGAACCAGCACAACGCCTCAAGATCCAGCTCACAACATGGTTTACAAGACCGACCTTTCTACACTGAAAAAGAACTTTTTGACAACCAGCTCTTCTTTTAACAAACTGACTGTAAAATAAAAAAAATGTTTTACGCATGTACTATTCTCAATGAATACGTAAATAAAGATTATTGTCTATTGTCTATTGAAAGACATTTTACTTTTACTTCACAAACTACAACAAGTACGATTTTTTTATGTAATAACCTTTTCAAAAGTAAATTATTTTTAGTTATTCAATCGCTTTTGTTTTTATGATTGATTTCTAAAGGTTCTTGAGATATGGTTGCCAAAGGAGATCATACACCTCGCAAAGTTCCCAGCAATGTTGTCGACTACACTGGGGGCAGACAACATCGTGTTAAATGACCAATACCAGTGCACTCAACAATAATCAAGAATAAATGTGTTAGGCTTTCAGTGAATGCTTAACCCTTCTATTGGCACCTAGACTAGAGTGGGCATTCACCTTTTAAGTTCGAAAACTTTATTTAATTGAAATTGAGACTTGACTGACATTTGAAAATGAGCTCTTAGGTTTGTTGGTTCTCAAGCTTACACTTACTTCTTATAATGCACGTCTATTTAAATAAGATTTGTAAGAATCATTAGTTAACTTCATTAAGTCAGAGTGGTGATCCTGTGTTTCAGCAGTATTGGTGAGGTTGGCCGTCAGTTACACAACATTTACCAATTCCTCTTCCAGCACACTATAATTAACTATCACCAGAAAAGGATAAAAGCATTATATCCTGCAGTGAACTCATCTGGTTTTTGGTTCATCCAAGGAATTCTGTTTGAGCCGGACACCAAGCTTCCATTTTCTTGCAAGTTGTATGATTTTTTTTTTAACATAAATTTTTTGGTAATATAAACATTTGTAGGATCTTATCCTACTTTAAATGTAATGCTTTATCATATGTATGAAAAATACTTTTAAGTTTGTTTGCTGTTTTATATTTTTGCTCTTTTCTCTGGCTGTGGTGAAAGAAACTTGCCACACACCAATACGACCCACCTAGCATCCTGATGAAAGCGGGGTCGAAGTTGATGCGCCAATTAGATGCCCTTGTCACCAGGGTCCTCTTCCTCCCAAGCCTTGTAGTAGTAACAATGAGAGACCGTTTCATATTGAGCTGTGGTGGCAAGAACAGCTCTGGCTCTGCGACTCCCAGCATAGGCACCACATCTCCTTCCTCATCCACAGGTGGGTGGGGCAGCGCATAATATACTGCATCTGCACTAGCACTTTGAATCTTGTCTCGCAGGTATGGAAGGTCCTCCGTTCAGTGACATCTTCTCTACAAACGTGTGGAAGCAAAGGTGTTATTATTATCTAGATCTAGCAATGGCTCAATGATTTTCAATTTGAAAGTGATTTCACTTCAAAATTTTATTTAGGTTTTGATGCAATATAGAGACATCACATCAAATTTAAGTATACTATAAAGCCTTAGACATCATAGTAATTGGCCAGTGTCTTGGGGAGGTCACCTTGGATAGGAGGGATTAGTGTTACGTATTGGCGACATGTGAAGCAATACAGTAAAGTGTATATTGGTAGTACTCCAAATCAGTTTTGGGGTAGGATAATTTTTTTTAACATCTGAGTTACACCCTCTTATGATAACTTCCTTGAAGATAGATACAGAAAAAAGATATGTTGGTCATTAGACCATTAGACATTTTTGGGAAGGGTGTTTAAAAATATAAAGATCTTAGTTGAAAACTTGAAAATCCTTGTTTCATAAATAAAGTAATTTTTGTATCATTATTATAGCAAATATAATTATTGCTAGTTATATTATTTTGAGAAAAGCTAAGGTCAGTTAGTACATATTAGTACTACATTTATTATGTTATAAATTGTTTTCTTATAAAACATATTTTTGATATGAATTAATTATTGTTAGATGTGTCCAATGCACTTAGTAAGTAAAACAATTTTAATATAACCTAATTTGGAGGATTTTCATTTATATTTTTTTCTTTTTTCCAAATTTATGTTCTATAACCTATAAAAATGTCTTAATGCACATATTAATAAATAACAACAATTATAATACATCTAGCCTCAAGACGTCTTTTAATTTAAAACCATAATATTATACATATTTACTACTGGATGTTTATACTCCTAGGTAACGACCAGCCCACCTTATTAAGACCACATGTTTAATAATATATATATTTCTAAATTAAATACTTTTTGTCGTTACCATGGTAAATAATTTTGTTTAGTTGTTTCCATGAAATCGTTCAGTCAGAAAGTTTTGAATAATGAATGGTTGAATCTTCATACTCTAATTATTGTCTATGTTCAGTATGTTTCTTGTTTATTATTGACTCAAAGATTTAAACCATTATTATTAACCCTAGATAATATGTCAATTGATTCATTTGGTTGTTGACAGCCAAAAGCATGAATTACCAGTCACAAAACTTTTAAACTATACATTGATCGAAAGCCTTTGATATTTTAAAATTCTTTTTCTCATTGTCATGTGTGTTATTTCCCAAGGTGTGATTTTGTTCTTAACTTTAGTGCAGTAGAGGTTGTTATTTTTTAAACAAAAATTTTTTTCATAAGGTTTTTTTTATTATGATTGCACACACATTTTTTATTGTATACTGTTAATTATAATACTTAAAATAGGAGATCCTTGCAGCTCAAGTGATATTCTGGCCATACTAATGGAATCTGACGTGACCGACTGTAAAATTTGTTTCATTTTGTTTTCTTTATTGTTAATTTTGAAGCAAAAAACTTGACACTTGACTTCTACACTGTTCTTTGTACAGCTAACATCATAAAAAGGTAAAGAAATCCACATTACTTTGCATAAAAAATCAGTAATTTTATGTTTATTTTATTGTTTTTGCTTAGCAACAAAATGGGTAAAACAATTACCACTTTGCACTTTTTTCAATAAATATGTCATTACCATTTTTTTCTGAACCCCATAACAATAAATATATTTTTGTATTCACAACTAAATTTCCTACAGTTTGTCTGTTTTTGGATTATTTTTATGTCATATTTTATTGTGATGTAGATTTTATACGTAAACATATTAATTTATAATATTATTATTATTTATACATACACTACAGTTAATTTTTTTAATGAAATTTATACATTGAATAGAAAATTCAAAATTTTGTAAATCGTGGGTGATTGATTCTTTGGAAAGGGTGAAGAAATCTGTCAACTCTTAAACTGGTGTTGATCCAAATCAATCCTGTAGTGGTGGTCAACATTAAAATATTGATCTGATAAGCACCCGTTTTAATACTTCATATAATAAATAAGTCAACACTAGCACCATTAATTATATACCACTTCAAACAGAAAAATTGGGAATTTCGAAGGTTGAAATTTGTTTTGCTGTTTGGTGACAGTTTTTGAATCCAGTGAGTCTGTTTTGGTTTAGTTGCCATAAGTATATATTTCACAAGATAGTGTAGTTTTAAACGAGTATTATTTATCTTTTTATATCAATATGTAGCGTTTTTATTAGTATTTTTATGGCTTTATATGTGATATGTTTGTAATTAGTATGCCTAGGTCAACCTAGGGCTATTGTGTATGCAGTGGAAAGAGTTTGGGGAGTAGCAATTTATTAGAGATATATCATGGGCATGGTTCATTATATTGTTTTATTGCTTGTTTTTATTTGTTTTGTGGGTTTATTATTTGTTTTAGGCTCTCATTTCAGTAATGTACTGTACCAAAATTTTGCTGATGTCATGTGACATTCCACTTGTTGACCTTTTAGACTCAGACAACCTAAGTTCCCTTTATGCTTCATAGAACCCCAAACTAAGCCAATATTTCAGCACAAGTTCAAAGTTAGTATTTATTTATTGTAAAGTTAACATAATCAGTTGAAATATTGCCATATCTCAATTTTATAAAAGAAGAAACTTTTGACTTCTCGAAATCTGTCCAGTAGTATACTTTGGCCGTTGCTGGGACAACGCACCCGAGACCGGTTCTGGGACAAAACCGTGTGAGACCGAATCTGGGACAGAATTTTTTAGAGAGCGACTAAGAGTGTGAGTACGGGTAGTCAGAAACCGCGCCGCGCGAATCACCACGCATGTCATCGCTGTCCCGCCACCGACACCACGCGTTGTTACTGTAAGTATGCAAGCAATCGGCACGCGCCTCGTCATCACCGCGCCGCGCGACTGTTGAACCGTCATCGTCACCCGCCAAGCAATTGGCACGCGCCTCGTCATCAACCGCGCCGCGCGACTGTTGAACCGTCACCACCCACCGCGCCGTGTGAGACACCGCCGTGTTGTTTCTATAAGTATACAAAACAATCTGTTACGCGCCTCGTCACTGTCCAGTCACCGCCGCGCCGCGCGAGACACCGCACCTTATAAATTACTAGTTTGGTATAATGTAAGTGTATTGTGGATATTATCAGGAATTAATGAAGCAGAAAAGTCGGAAAGAAATCCATGCTTCGAGCATTAGAGGTTCATAAACCTGTGGTTAAGCGATTCCCTAAGAGAAAAAATTGTAAACTTTGGGTATTGATGATTTGTGGGCTGCAGACCTTGTTGTAATGATTTAGGTTTTTCAAAGTGAAAATGATGGATTCAGATACATACTTAATGTAATTGATACGTTTTCAAAATATGCGTGGTCAGAACCATTAAAAACTAAAAGCTCACAAGAGGTTACTAAATCGTTTGGTAAAATATTAAGAAGAGCGAAAATTGGTTGGTCACAAAACCCCCGAACCTTCTTCACACGGATAAAGGACGAGAATTTGTTAATAAGGAATTTAGAGAGTTTTTACACAAAAATCAAATAAAGTTATACCATACTGAAAATGAGGAAAAAAGTGCCATTATAGAGCGTTTCCATAGAACTCTCAATGAAAAAATGAAAGTACACTTTGAAATTCAAAACTCTTTTAGATGGGTGTCACATTTACAGAAGCTTCTACGTCAATATAACAGTAAATTTCATAGCACTATAAAGATGAGCCCATCAGAAGTGAATTCAAGCAATGAACAAACTTTAAGAAACATGTACGCAAACACTGGACGATGTCTAGTATTCAGACCCAGACTTTCGGTTGGAGACCGTTGGTAAGAATTACTATAAAGAAAGATGTATTTGGAAATAAATACCGCAGAAATTGGACAAGAGAAATTTTTCGGATTGTGGCCGTCAACAAAACTTGCCCTGTTACCTACAAAATAGCAGACCAGTCTGGTGAGGAAATAATAGGATCGTTTTATGAAAAAGAGTTACAAAAAACTATGTTCTAGTTCAGAGTCAAATGTATTAATAATGCTCTCATCCTTCCTTCCACTCATCCCACACACCCACCCTCTTCCTACTCCTCTTCCTATTCTCATCCATCCATACCTCATCCTTTTCCATCGTCAATCGCCCATACAATAAGAGAGTAGCCAGCTCTATAATAATGGTGTTTTCTCCTGCTAGCAAGCAAACAGCATTTCTCAATGCTACGGATGGTCTTCGAAGATCATCAGTCAAGAAATGTTCGAATTGTGGAGAAGAGGTTACTGCATCTAACCTATCCCGCCACCAAAAAACAAAGAAGTGTATCCATACCTCATCCTTTTCCATCGTCAATCGCCCATTACAGTAAGAGAGTAGCCAGCTCTGTAATAATGGCGTTTTCTCCTGCTAGCAAGCAAACAGCATTTCTCAATGCTACGGATGGTCTTCGAAGATCATCAGTGAAGAAATGTCCGAATTGTGGAGCAGAGGTTACTGCATCTAAACCTATCCCGCCACCAAAAAACAAAGAAGTGTATGTCAGCGTCAAATCCACCAGCTTACGCTTCTTCCAACGGATTCAATGAAAAACCTCCTTCGATGAAACAAGTATGTTCAAGGTGTGGTGCTGAAGTCAGGAACTCCTCCATGTCCCGCCATAAAAAAACAAAGAAATGCATGTCCACGTTAGACAGACAAACTCACCGGTTTTGATATGTCTATGTTGGAAAACTACGCTGATGCTGTGAGTGACAATCAATTCCAGAACGTGATTGCTGATTTTGATATGTCTATGTTGCCAGAGTCCTATTCAAATCTCAGACCTGAAGAACAAGACGCGATTGCTGATTTTGATTTGTCTATGTTAGACACTCCAGATTTCTATTCCAAAATTAGAGCTATAATTGGTCCATCTGCAGCTGACGCTCCAAAGTTTGAACCACCAGTAAAAAGGATACACCCCGATTCATCGAAAATTATATCAATACTTGGTCCACCACCATTTGAAGTTTCGGATAAGTCAGACTATTCACTGCATATACCATATAGTCCTGTATACCATTCACCACTACATATCCCAGAGAGTCCAACATACAACGTGCTTAGTCCGACCGATGTACGTGCTCAAATAAAACCCCAGAAGAAACCATGTCCAAAATGCAGTAAGGAAATAACGGTTTCCAACATGGCTCGGCACCAAAAATCTCAGAAATGTGCCAAAAACCAGCATGGTATGACATATAACGAACGTCTGAAAAAGATGGAAATCAAAACCAGCTCCTAAAAGTAAAATGTGTTGGATTTGTGAAACACCAATAGAGTCATCCAACTGGAACCGTCACAAACAATCGAAACGTCCATATCCGTTTGTCAGCACTTCATGAAGGTCCTCGATACAGGAGTGAAATATTACCCATTACGAGACTGACACCAAGATTGCCGGCACCCACTCCAGACATCAACATGCTGGTAAAGAAATACCCAAAACGACCAAGGGAAGTCAAACAAGTACCAGAAGGTCAATACAAATGACATAGCTCTTGAAGCGATGATCCGAAAACCGACTAGACCACAAAAGATTCCTACAGGTGTGAAAAAGATTATTAATGAGACACCGACTAGTACAATTAATAGTGAGAATTCGATTAGCCCTACCATGGAAGAAAGACAGCTTCTCTCTGAAACAGAATCACCTTCAACACCTCATCTGGTTCCGGTACGTACTCCAGAGGAGTCACAGACGATACTTGATGAAATATCAGAAGTCCAGTCGGCATTCACGGGAAGATTGAAAACGTATGTGATTATGAACAAACGTGGGATCAAAGATCCAAAAATGTTTCTTGAGATATGCAAACCACTCGTTGTTGAAAAACTTCAGGAAGCTGTAAAAGAAAAAAATCTTAAGGTAAACATAGTTTATCATGCTGAATTCAAGAAAATAATAAACGATAGTGGAGGTGACTCAAGTCATGAACTTTAAAACGAAAAATGAAATTCTTTACTCGACAACGTCTCTGTCTGACTATTATAACTCAGCAAAACTTAAGATGTTGGTTGAGATGGAGGAGTTTGAGGCAAACGGTTCTCAATGGTCACTAAAAAGTGTGAAAGACTTGGAGATCAGAGTCAACCGATACGTTCCTTTTCACGGATCTAGCTATGTGGTTCTACCAAAACAGATTCAATCCATAAAAGGCTGTTATTAATGTAAAAAACGAAGATCAGAAATGTTTTATGTGGTCTATTCTGGCAGCTTTACATCCAGTTAAGGTTCCATCCAGAAAGAATCAGCAATTACGAACCTTTCAAACGAGAGCTGCTTCATGCACTAGCAACTTGCGGAATACCCCATGAAACTTGATGATATAGCAAAGTTTGAAAGACGTAGTGGAATTTCTGTTAATGTCTATGCTTATGATGACAAGTTCGATATATTCCCGCTGAGAATAACTGATAACGAGATGGAAAAACATGTTAATCTACTGTTTATCAGAGAAAAAACAAACACTCACTACTGCTGGATCAAAGATATGTCCCGTTTGGTTAGTTCACAGATCTCACGAAAATGGACATAAGATGTGGATATGCAATAGGTGTTTACAACACTTTACGAGAGAGGATTTACTCATCAAGCATAGAGAAGACTGTAACACACACGATGCTGTGAAATTGGAACTACCAGAGCCAGGAACTGTAATTAGATTTAAAGATTTCAATTGCTCAATGAGAGTGCCCTTTGTGTATTACGCAGATCTTTGAATGCTGTCTAGCACCTATTTCAAACATGTCAACCGTGTAAAGTGGATTGTAATGGTAATCACCAGTCGTTCACTATTAAATATCAGAAACATAATGCCATTTCTTTCTGTATGTATGGGGTGTCAGAAGACGGCTTTTCCAAACCACCGATTAAATACTTTGGAGACGATGCTGCACATGTATTTGTAAAATCATTTATTGAGGAGTCGATAAGGATTAATGAACTTTACAAGAGTGAAGCAATAGTCCCCATGCAGTTGATGACAAAAGAGCAACAGGAAATGTTTGAATCTACTACTACGTGTCATATCTGTGGAAATTTTCTTGGTGATGATCGTGTGTTAGAGACCATAACCATTTGACGGGTTTGTTTAGAGGAGCAGCTCACAACAAGTGTAACATCAATTTCAAAAAACCTAGGTTCATTCCTGTTTTCATTCATAATTTAGCAGGTTATGATACTCACCTTTTCATTAAAGAGTTTGGTAAGTTCCAAAATCGCATATCATTGATACCCAACAACGAGGAGCGGTACATTTCCTTTACGGTCAGTGTGGAAGGTGGAATTGAACTACGATTCATCGATTCATTCAAGTTCATGTCACAAAGTCTCGATAGGTTGGCAAAGAATCTGACTAGATCTCAATTCAAACACATCTCAACGTATTACAATGGTAAGGACCTCAATTTATTGCTACGAAAAGGAGTGTACCCTTACGACTACATGGACAGTATAGAAAAATATAGTGAAACATCACTACCTAGTCAAGAAGAATTTTACAATAGACTGAATAAACAACACATAACAAATGAAGATTACAAACATGCGTGCGATGTATGGACCGCCTTTAACATTCAGAACATGAAAGAATATACAATGCTATATAACGAAAACGATGTCTTGCTGCTTGCAGATGTTATGGAAAACTTCAGGGATGTATGTCTCAATACATACAAATTAGATCCTGCATGGTATTTCACAGCACCTGGGTTGGCTTGGAACGCAATGCTAAAAATTACTAAAGTTGAACTGTCCCTATTGACTGACATCGATATGGTACTCATGGTTGAAAAAGGTATTCGTGGTGGTATTTCACAGTGTTCTCATCGATATGCGAAGGCAAACAATCCCTACATGAAAGACTACGACAAATCGAAACCAAATAACTACCTCATGTACTTGGATGCAAACAACCTGTATGGGTGGGCAATGTCTGTAAAACTACCATATGCAAACTTTCAGTGGAGCAGTACAGACATCGATGTAATGAAAGTTAGTGACGATTCACCCACAGGCTACATATTAGAAGTTGATTTGGAATATCCTGAAGAACTACACAACGTACACTCTGATCTACCTCTCGCTCCAGAACGTAGAGTCCCACCAGGATCGAAAATGGCAAAGCTTCTGACAACTCTCTACAGCAAAGAAAAGTATGTCGTACACTACAAAAATTTAAAGCTTTATTTGAGTCTGGGTATGAAACTAAAACATGTTCATAGAGTTCTTAGTTTCAGTCAAAGCAATTGGTTGCAACCGTACATTAATCTGAATACCATGGAGCGTACAAAGGCGAAAAATGATTTTGAGAAAGACTTTTTCAAATTAATGAACAACTCAGTTTTTGGAAAAACTATGGAAAATATGAGAAATCGTGTGGACATTCGTTTGGGTACTAAGTCCAAATTAGTGGAAAGATGGGTTAGCAAACCGAACTTTAAGAGTCGAACCATCTTTACAGAAAACCTAGTTGCTGTACATTTTAGTAAGAAAAAACTTTTGTTAAATAAACCTATTTACGTAGGTATGAGTATTCTAGGACATATCAAAGACACTGATGTATGATTTCCACTACAATGTAATGAAAGAGAAGTATGGATCTAATATAAAAATGGTGTACACCGATACCGATTCCCTGATATATGACATCAAAACGAAAAACTTCTATGAAGACATGAAACATTTAATTGGATTATTTGATACAAGTGACTACCCCAACCCCAACCAATATGGGCTTTCCCAGGTAAACAAAAAAGTTCTGGGTAAAATGAAAGATGAACTTAATGGTCGAATCATGCGAGAGTTTGTAGGACTACGATCCAAGATGTATGCGAGCAATATAGAAGACAACCATTTCATAAAGAGGTCTAAGGGCGTGAAAAAAGCTGTAGTTGAAAATGAAATTACCTTTAGCAACTATAAAGACTGTTTGTTTAGTAACATCGAGCACTACAAAACGATGAATACAATTCGGAGTCAAGCACACAATCTCTACAGCGTTAGAACACCATAAAGTGGTACTTTCATCAAAGGACGACAAGCGTTTCGTACTCGAAGACAATATCCGAACCCTAGCATGGGGTCATTATAGAATATGCGAAAACTGTTAAATTGTAAATGTATGTAAGAGAACATACTATGGAAATTCAAGTGTATTGCAAAGATAAATTCGAAGACCAATTTTTACCTAGACCGTTACGGTGTCTTATTGTAGGACCGTCTGGGAGTGGTAAAACGAACTTGTTATTGAATTTCATTTACAACAAAGATGGAGTTCCGTTCAAGAATCTATACGTGTTTCAGTCGTTCAATAGAACAACCTGCATATGTAGATCTGCGTGAACAATACAGTAGATTAGAAAAAAACCTTAGAAGACAAATAGCGTTTTTCTATTCGTCCTGTCAAGATCTCATTTCTATCGATGACTGCAAACCAAACTCACTTGTGGTATTTGATGACTGCCTCCTAGAAGAGCAAACTAAAATCAAAGACTATTTCATTAGAGGACGTCATAAAGGGATTTCTTGTGTCTACCTGAGGTCAGAGCTATGGTCGAGTTGATATGCAGGTCATACGAAACAATGTTAATCTGTTGTGTCTGTTTACAATGAACAAGTACTATACAAAGAGAGTGTTCCAGGACTTTGTAGGTTCTGACATGACTTTCAACCAATTTGAGGCTCTCTGTTTTGAGTGCTGGAAAACACCTCATGGGTTCATATCTATTAATACAACAGCTAAACCACAAAAAAGGAAAATACATGTGCAATTTAAAAAGGAAACTAAGTGTTGAATAATACTTCGCTGTACAACGTACCAGTATAAACGTAATTTGACGTTTAAGTATAAACGTAATTTGACGTTCATAAACGTAATTTGACGTTCAAGTATAAACGTAATTTGACGTTTAAGTATAAAACGTAATTTAACGTTCATAAACGTTATTTAACGTTCATAAACGTAATTTGACGTTTAAGTATAAACGTAATTTGACGTTTAAGTATAAACGTAATTTAACGTTCATAAACGTTATTTAACGTTCATAAACGTAATTTGACGTTTAAGTATAAACGTAATTTAACGTTCATAAACGTAATTTGACGTTTAAGTATAAACGTAATTTAACGTTCATAAACGTTATTTGACGTTTAAGTATAAACATAATTTAACGTTCATAAACGTAATTTGACGTTTAAGTATAAACGTAATTTGACGTTCATAAACGTAATTTGACGTTCTAGTGTAAACGTGACTTGAAAGATTTGAAGAATAACGCTGTATCTATTACTATAAGTATACAACATGGCGAATAAACTAGATGCAAA
Organism: Homalodisca vitripennis; assembly: GCF_021130785.1. NCBI lineage: Eukaryota > Metazoa > Arthropoda > Insecta > Hemiptera > Cicadellidae > Homalodisca > Homalodisca vitripennis. The sequence goes on from NW_025784587.1 coordinate 27,384, forward strand.
AGAAGCAAGGCGACTTGAAAAAATTCAGACTGTCTTGGCTGCAAAGTTCAAACGTGCTGAACAGGATGAATTAAAAAACTTCTCAAACAAAAATACTATATCATCAAATGCTAATGAGACGTCTACCAATCGTAACATATCAATAACACATGATCGATCCGCTCACTGTTTCTAAAGCTAGAAAGTTGGATGAGTTAAACCGGAAATTACAAAGTGAGTTTGCTCAGACCCATTTCAAAGAGTTAGAAGATGTTCGTGAAAATGAGAAAAAGTACGAACCAATCACCAGAGCCATTAGGGAACAACAACATAGAGAATTGGAAACACAAAAGATACGTAGTCAAAACCGTATGAAACAGTTGGTAAGATTTCAACCTCAAGCATCAGATCGTCGAACGTTTGAGGATGTAGATTACGATGATGAGCCAGAAGTACAACCTCAAGAGCAATCGATGAAACAGTTGATGGATTCTAAAGTAGTAACACTTGGTTCTCTAGGAGCCCGATACCTTCCAAAATCCAACGACAAACAGTTTGGTATTTGGTACGATGAAAATCTAGAGCAGCCGATGATCGGTTCCGAACCGATTACATTTGATTATGATGATATTATATTAGTCAGCTCTCAAAAGAAATACAAAGGGACTGAGGGTCTTTGGAGATTGTTGACGAAAAACAATATAGTAGAGAAGGATCTGTACACCGATGAAGACTGGAACTCTTACAAGGACATGTTGGTGAGGACAAACTCGCTTTTCCAAAGAAACAATCCCAAAAGTAATCGTCCCAAATCAAGTCAAGGACTAAAGTGGAAACATATGATAAAACCTATTTGGGATGAGTTGGTGAATGGAAAAGTGGCAACAATTGGTTCAGGGTTAAAGGTTTACAATGAAAGTCCGGTCGAATATAAGTACATAAAGAACTTCAAAGACCTCATTGACAGGTTACACTACATTCAAGCTCAGGAAGAAGCTGGGAACAACAACTTTCATAATGAAAAACTGTCTGTGGTTGATTTCCTTCACGATGAAATGGAAGACCTAATTGCTACACCTAAAGGGTTGAAGTACCTAGTCAGATGTTTGTCTGTTTTGCCTGAACATGTTATAGAAGGTAAAGGGCTTTTGAACGACATCATTAACAAGTTACCATTCGAGTTACATGCGCCCAAGAACTGGAATCTTGATACGTACAACTACTGTGGGCCCGGCACCCAGCTTGACAAGAGACTTGCTAGGGGAGATAAGGGAATTAATCCCCTCGATGAAGCTTGTAAGAAGCATGATATATGGTATAGGGATCATAAAAACACAGAAGACAGGTGGGAGGCGGACAAAATATTACAAAAGAAAGCTTGGGAGAGGGTTACCTCAGATGATGCTGACTTGAATGAGCGTATGGTCGGCCTCTAGCAACAACAGGAGGAATGTGGTTGAAACGTAAACTCGGTATGGGGTTAGGAACTTCAGGATGTATCTACCCATCAGATATATAAAGCAATGAGAGCAAATATTTTTTACCCTATATATAAGAGAGGATATAATAGAACAGTGATCAGTGGTAAAACCAGTGATGGAGAAACTGTATATTGAATTTTCGAGCGGTTTTATAGCAAGAAGTGAGTATAGAACTGCAATGCCAGTTTCAGAGCTCAACTTCAATGCACCCAACAACAATACAACATTCAAACTGGATCATGGAGACGCATTTTATGATTCACGCATAATGTACCACATTCAAGGAAAGTATGTGCAAAAATCTGATGGATCTGATTATCAAACTAACTCTACCGTCAAACTGGTAGACAACTTCGCGGCCTTCTTGTTTTCAAGAATAGAGCTGAGGAAACACAATACATTGATCGACACAGTAGAACTCCCCGGCATCACCAGCACTATAAAGGGGGTTGTTAGTTACAGTAACACTGAAAAACAAACACTCTCAAGTAGTGGTTTCTCATCATCGTTTACAGGAGGTGGGAAGTTTGAGGCACTCGGCACACTTGGGCATTTAGGATTAGGGTTCTTTGACCACCTACGTTACCCGATGTACAAGGGAGGTTTTGAAATCACATTTACTAGGAATGAAGATAATGATGCGTTGTTTCACTGGAAAGGGGCAGGGTCCACAGCAACGGATCCTGGTGATGGAAAAATTGTGATAGAGTCGTTTGTGTTACGAGTCCCCATAGTCGATTATACCAGCACTTCCAAAATCCAGTTAATTGATGGTTTGAAACATCTGAGTGACAAGGATGCTTTAGTCTACAACTTCTTTCAATGGCAATGCATCGACAAAAAGAGGGGTGTTCGGTTCATCGTTCAGCTTCGATATTACAAGTGTTTACAGAAATGTGTACAATCCTAGATTTGTTATAATCGCACTTCAGACAAACAGAACAAACACCCAGGCAAAAGATCCTAGTAGATTTGACAGCTGCAACATCAAAAATGTGTCTGTGAAAATTAATGGAGAAAGGTACCCTCAGGAATTGCAGAATTTTGATATTACTAATGGTATATACAGGATCATGTACGATCAGTACCTAGGGTTCCGAAAAATAAACTTCGGAGACAATAACGTGTTAGTAAACCTGAAAGAATTTATTGATAACTCACCTTTGGTTCTAATTGACACACATCTACATCAACCAACAACAGACAGATCTCGAAGTGACATTCAGATTGAATTAGATTTTGTAAAAGCTATTACATCTCCACAGGGGAGCAGCGGCACCACAGCATATGTTGTCGTTGTATCTGAGGCACATTTCTCATATGACATTACTCGAAACATAATCAAATTCCTGTAAAAAACAAAAAAAAAAAAAAAACAAAAAAAAGTAAAATAAAAAATGATTTATTTTTTTCATTAGTAGGAGCAATTATTGTTTTCATGTCAGTGTTTTGTATATAAGAAAGCGTATAGAATGGAAAGTCAGTATAATTATACAGTTCGGCTATCCGAAGCCCAAAAACGTAAGCTTCGTATAGCGTACAAAAGACGGAAACCTACAGTAATCAGATTATCTAATGAACAGCTGTCTCACGGAAGTGATCGTATACTTCTTTCTGGAGAGCAACACAAAGCCGTTTCTAGAGCTGTTAAGAACAAAAAAGGTTTACAATTGCTTCTAAGTTACAACCAACTCGTATCTAATAAACAAGGAGGGTTTTTGAAGGAAATTATGGAAATGGTGGATTCGTCAGTTTCCTGGAGGTAAACGCTTCATCTCTCCATTAATAAGAAGAAAGTTGGCTCCTTTACTGAGAGAAAAATTTATACCTTGGTTAAAGAGTTTAGTCGATGAGGAGTTGGACACCATTATTGAAAAAGACCCTACGGGTAGAGGGTTGAAACGTCGTATTGGTCGGAAGCTTGATGCACTGTTGTCTGTGAATAAAAAAAAGAGATCTTCCCCGCTGTCTCTTGGTGAAATAGAAAAATTAGCAGGTGTATTAAACATTAATGAGTTTTAGAGGTGTTTTCATGCGACAGTTACTCCCAGACAAACCTACAAATATCGAACGTGGTATTGTAAATCTTGGTGACCTTTCATCTGGTGGTACTCACTGGACGTGTTATGTGAAACGTGGTGAAAAGAAATTGTATTTTGATTCATATGGCGATTGGAGCGTATTCAGGGGTTTGATGATCCTCCTATCTGTGGACATTTGTGCCTGGAGGTTCTACGACGAGATTCAGCTGGTGAGGACTGGGAACATATTCTTCGTAATATAAGGAACAATAAAAAATGCATGGAAACCGTGGTTTTATTTTCAACAGATTTGGAGAAGAAATTGAAATTGGATCAATACCAACTCAACCCAATTCAGACCCTTCTCCTAACGAGATAATTGAGCTTGCAAGTGATGTATCAAAAGTCTCACAAGATTTATCCGAAGTCAAGAAATTATTGGAATCGCATTTGGTAAAATCGGAAAAAATAATAAATGCGATCGAGATTGCCCCCACTAGTACCGTAAATGGTGAAAAGATATGGGGCAGCTTCCTACTGAAAAACCACCAGAGAATTGGTCAAGTGAGCAAAGCAGTGGAGCCATATGATGTGGTTGTCAAAGTTCAATTGAGTGAATTAGAAGGCAAGATATACATCATGCAGAAAAAATTCAACAACGAAATAAAAAATATATGGAAAGAGGTTTTGAAGATTTCCATGATGGTAGTAACTTCATCTAAAACTTGTATAGAATTATAAGTATATAAAAAACTGCAACCATGCCATTACTCAAACTAACTGGAACTGAGTCTGTATTGACTCTCCATCTAGAACACCCCATCCACTTGGATCCAAACGCGGAGTATTATATAGCTCTTGTTGGATTTTACTCTGAGAACAACATATACAACTTGTTGCAACATGCAAAAGTCTATTTTTGGGACTTGGAAATACATTTCATTCCGAAACCGCTGATACTTCAATGCGGTTACTGGACCATTGAAAAACTTGAAAAGAGTTTCAGAGATTACATACAATCGTTGAATCTTAGTGTAAATTCTAACGATTTCAAGATCTTCAAAGATGGTGACAAAATATCAATTAATTCTCCAATTAAATTCTACTTGGATAAAACCGTTAGTGATCTCTTAGGTTTTGAAAAATCGGATGCAACAAACTTACAAAAAGAATCAACTTACTTCAACTCAAATGAAAATGTAATTGCATCGAATCCACCGAATCTCAGAGCCGTTGATGTCATCGAGATACACTGCAATATTGTCAACAACAGTCTTGTCAATCATGATGTTCACTCTCACAAACATTTGGAGACAGCAATCCTCTACTCCTTTTCCCCTAATGTACCACACGGCTACAAAATATCTCAATCACCTCAAGAAAAACACTACATACCTCTTCGGAGCGGTTTACGAAAGATTCAACAGATCACAATCACACTTGTAGACCAAAACAACCAACTGCTCCAGAACAAACCATGTAAACAACATCGTCTATTTAGATCTGATCAGTAAATCACAAACACATACATACTCACAATTGTGGTAAATAAAAACGCGTGGTGTCTGCGCGGTGGCGGGGACATGCGCGGTGATTCGCGCGGCGCGGTTCTGACTACCCGTACTCACACTCTTAGTCGCTCTCTAAAAAATTCTGTCCCAGATTCGGTCTCACACGGTTTGTCCCAGAACCGGTCTCGGGGTGCGTTGTCCCAGCAACGGCCAAAGTATACTACTTCTGTCCCTCTCAACACCACTTTACAACTATGCACCTACGAGCCTGAATCTCCAGGATACGAGGTAATAATTATTAATTATTGCATAATTCTCTATATTTTGGGATATTTTCGAAGCATGGAGCAAAAATTATATTTTTTTATAACATTTTAAACCCAATTTGTATCCATAGTAACAAATTTAGCCTTTCATGTCCTATTTGTGATTTTTTAAATAAATTATTTTTTCTTCAATAGAACCTGGATACCATTATGTTTATATATTTTTTGAAACTAGATAACATTAAGAATAAATGGCTATCTTAGATTTCTAATATTTATTACACCATTACACTTCACCAGATACATCGTACCACTTTTCAAAAATAAATTGGTTTATTAATTTATTTATTGTATTGTAATACATTTAATTCTTTAAATTTTTGTGTATTTTAGAAACATTGCTTTTAAGAATTACATTTTTTGTACATTTTTGAAAAATAATCGTACCCTTAGTAACAAATTTAGCCTTTCACGTACTATACGTGGATCTTACAGGGATATCTGGATACCATTATATTTCTTCTCAAACAAAATAAAATGAAGAATAAATTGGCTCTTAGATTCTAATATTTGTTATATTATCACACTTTAAAAGGTGCCATTCCACCATTTATCAAAAATTTAAAAAAATGTCTGTATAACCATTATACCGCCAAGAGCCGATTAGATTGGCTCTGCAGTTTGATCGTAAAACCCCCCGTGCATATCGACTCAAAACCGCCGGGGGCCAATGTGATTGGCCTGTGTATATGGACTCAAAACCGCCGAAGGCTAATATGATCGGCTTATTATTATAATTATTTTTTTCGGTTACTATGGGTATTAAAATTTAATATTTTTATCTGTTATAATGAGTAACTAGAACTACAATATATGTAACCAGTGTCAAAGGACAGATTTTCTTTTTATAGCATATTTTGTGAAAAAATTAATAATTTAAATAAAAGTGTTATAAAAAAATTATTTTAAATTTATTTAGACTGAAATTATCAAGAAAGGTTGTTTAGATGGTACCCTTCAACAAAATGCATAAGCTATTAGGGTAATAAATACTTTAAAATATTTTTTCTAGGTATAAAAATAAAAATTGTATAAGAAATAAAAAAAGTTAAATATAATAGGATTTTAATTTTTTATTGATATATAATACACAATTTAGTGCAGAATTTATTTGCCTTCAATACCAAAATAATTATCCAGATATCTCAATTATTAGTGGATTAATTAAAATTTTACTAAAACTGTGGAAGTTGTCAATTTTGGCCTTGGCGGTTTTGACGACTAGAGACACAATTGAGGGTGGCAGTTTTGAGTGACACATTACAAAATGCACGTGGCGGTTTCTGATGCGAATAAGCGAAATTAGTCTGGCTGTCAAAGGGTTAATTATTTATACCACAATTATCTCCACATTCCCCTGAAAAATTACACATATAGGTTTATAAGATAAAATTAATTAAAATACATTTAAAGTATGGCTACGAAACGCTAAAAAATGGCCTGCCATCATGGAGAAAAATGACCGACAGTCATGGGTTAACTGGGATGATGCTTCTAGTAAGCCATGGGAGAAAACAGGGAGACATTGACATAACCCATACACAGTTACACAGTTTAATCCTGATTTAAAAACTTATATTAAAATTCAAATTGTTTTAAATTACAATTATTACCTTCCTTAATTCTAGTGGCCACCCTTAGGATGATGTTTGTTGCTGTGTCAAAACCAAACCTTAAGAGCTCCTCCAGCAACAGACTTGATTCCTCATCCACTCTGTTCTTGATTTGGAGTATATACCTGTAAGTCAACTTTAAACTATTATTCACATAGACTCCAATTAACCTATAGGCCTACTATACTGGAAATGTCATAAATAGTAGCAGCTTAGAAATTACCTACAGTAGAATGCTTTTTTGAGACATACACAGATAGATCTTGTTAACATTAGGCTATAATATTCCAAAATCTTACAAACATTATCTTTAACCCATGAGAGGTACCCTTATTATATGAAAACCTACCAAACATAGTTGGTCTAATGAAAAGTTTTTTTATTAAATGATAAATCCTTCCGATACTTAACAAGTTCTCCACTGACTATATGACATATTCTTTTCAGTCGAACACAGTATGATTTATAAATAGACATGTCTGTGGGGGGAAGGGGAATACCACCCTGCATACTTTGTTAGTTGGCATCTTGACAGGCGTTAGTGCAGTCGTTAGATAGCATCTATGCACTAGACCGATCCCGTTAGTGCTTCGTGTTAGTGCATGCGTGTTAGTGTCAACACAATGTTTAGTTCGATATCGTTATTTGAATGAGTGTGTTTTATGACTCTACTATTTATGGTAGTGACAACGAATCTGATGCTCAGTTAGAGCATTCGACACACAATACAGACACTGAACAGTCTGGTGAAAGTGATGTGGAGCCAGAAAATTGAGCTTCAACCTTACAACTCAGGTGTTTTTGCTAGCTGTTTTCCTGTCAGGAAAATAAGATTTACGCTGTTTAAGTGTCCAGCTTGTTCAAGGTTATTGGAAAATATTGCGAAAACCATGCAGCTATACAAGAGACCTGTTATGTACGTGGATAGGACGGGACCCACTGGTTAATGAGAATTTATTATCTTCAAATCAGCACTTAGCAATAGTTACTTATTATGATAATTGAATTTTCATCACTCTTGTGGATGACTAACAGTTTTATTAACAGAGATTCACCCTTTAAAAATACGATCTTTTGAAATAATAAGCCTGAAGTGAAAGCCAAAATAATAATAAAATCATTATTTTGCTCTCATAATATTAGTTTAATCTCTTGAATGTGTTAAGGTGTATGACAAAATTCATAGTATCTCAGTATATTATATTCTATATTAAAAACTGTATTGTTGCAATGAATAGATAAATTATATAAGTAGTCAGTAGAAGAATCCTTATTCATGACATAAAATCTCCATTGATGTGAAAACTTAAATTATTAGTTTGAATTACGATATAACAATTTCCAATACTGGTAACACATATAGATAACTTTTCTTAACATGTTTGTTGTTGAAAACGACAATTGGCTTTTTGGCGTTGTTGTAGCGCAGACACCATTTGGTGTTTCATGCAGGGCATTATCTCCTAACCGGTTTCACTGTTATTACTTGGCTTGGACCCATAACTTACCTTAATCAGTCTCAAGGTAAGACTTTTATTAGTAGCCTGTGCATGTCTTTTCCATATTGTGATTATTGAATTTTTTATAAATGAGTCATAATAACAGTCACAATCCATGTGATTCAAATAACTTTACCATTACTGAAATTGATAGGTATTATGATTCTGCTTCTGAATCAGTGGTATATAGTGATGTCAGTTACATGTCAAGTGATAACAATGATTTTATATTGGATTTAGAATTAAATACTGTGAGTGGCAGCCCAGACGTGTCCATGAGTAATCAGTTACGTCATGTTTCTCCTCGGCCTCTCCCCACCCAACCCTAACAATCAGATTTGTCATATTGAGGACACAAATAACACTCCTTGTCACAACTAGTATGAAATGATGATCCAGTATGAGAACTGTTTTACTTAATGAACTGACTGGATTACGTATTCATGTGCCTTGAAACAATACCCCAATTAACTATTTCAATCTTATCATTGACAAACATTTTCTCAAGTCTACTATCAATGAAACTAATGCTAAGGTGCCAGCATTAATTCCTGTATAAATAAATGAAAAATTATAACATTACCTGAATTCAAAAATCTTTAAGGCCTCTATGTCACATGGGAATAGTCAAAATGCCAAGCACTATTGGAAGACCAATAAACTATTCAAAACTTGTTATGCTCAATTTATGTTACGAGACAGGTTTCTACTTATTCCAAAATGTTTACATTTTGTTAAAAAAATACCAAGATTCTGAAAATTGTTTAGATAAAATAAGACAGTTGTAGATTATTTTAACAGTAAGATAACCCATATCTACTTGCCAGGCAAAGATCTCTCTCTAGATGAATCCATGGTTTTATGGAGAGGTCGTCTTAAATATCAACAGTATATAAAACAGAAGAAACACAAATATGGGATATATTTGAAATATATAGCTGTACATCCTTACATAAGCAAATGGCTTTAGCTTAAAAGCTTGTATTTATGAGACTTTGTCAGGAGTCTGGCACACGGAAAAAGTTGTTATGCACTTACTGTCAGAAAGGCTAGGTAAAGATGTGCATGTTGATAACTGTTATAATAGCGTATCACTAGGAAAAATATATATATTACTGGTACACTGTGTCTACATAGGATTAACAACCCCTCAGAGGTTGTATCTAAAAAACTAAAGAAAGGGAGAATCAATTGCAAAATATCACGGGCAAATAATGGTGGGCAAGTGGAACAACAAAAGACCTGTTTTTTACATATCAAACCATATGAAAATAAAAGGGTTGAAACTGTAAACAAGAGGACAGGTAAAGGAAATACCACTACTAATTGCCAAATATAATCAATATATGAGTGGAATCGACCGGCAAGATCAATTACTAGGCTACTATCCATGTGAAAGGAAATCAATTAGATGGTATAATAAATTATTTGTTCATATTTTATAGAGGTGCACCACAAATGCTTTTTTATATAATAAGCATAACATACATGAACAGATGACACTTTCCAATTTAGGTTAGAAATAATTGATAGTCTTTTGTTTTCACTAAAACCTGATGAATTCCACAGTAAAGCAACAGAGCATCGTTCGTTAAAATTCAAAATGGGTGTAGGAGGTAGACCTCTAAGAAGACACTGCATTGTTTGTATTGGCAATAAAAAAAGAAAAGGCACGATTTATTTCAGCATGGCATGCGAAGATAAGCCAGCTTTACGCCTCGGACTATCACACAGCAGAAACACCAAAGTCTTAACTGTAAAATGTTTTTTGTACACAGTGTAAATAGTGTCATGTGTAGTATTTTTAGAATTTGATGGTGTCTTTAACTGATCACAGACCCAATAAAAATGGTAAGATAATATTTTGTTATTATGTTAAAGTATTTGTTAAATGTAATGCTTATGGAATGTTAATTGGATTTATTATTAGTAGGCCTAATTATTTTGTTTAATAGACATTTCTTAAATATATCAAAGGAAATCCATGTATTTCTACAGAAAATTTAACAAAAGTAAAACAACTTTGAACATCTAGCATTCACGGTTGAAACACATTTTTTCAGCAGCAAACGTCTTAATGAACACAGTGTCTTTGTAACAAAGCATTTTGTCCTTAAAAGCTTTAAGCTTAACATTTCCTGAACCAGGGAAAATAATAAACCTTTAAATATACAAAAAGGATCTCCCATTAAGTTCATATATACTGTATATAAAATTCTATTCAATAATAATTAACTGCAATAACTCTGATGACACAAACTTACCTTGGAAATCTTAACATAAGTGTGACTTTTGTAGGAACAAATTTATATTCTGCGATTGTAGGTATTTTACCTCTTTCAAAAGTCACAAAACCATATTTTATCAAGACTGATAATGCTTGCTTTACCTGAAAATAAACTGAATTATAGAAAGCATACTACAAATATTCCAAGGTCAGACTTACATATAAATGCTTAAAGCTTTTACAGAGGTGTATAAAGCAGTCTTAATTTTTAAAGTATACGCTAGTCTATAGTTTGCCTAAATTAAAGCCAAAAGTTGATACAAAAAAAGACGAAGTTACAATGAAACTTAACACAATATATTTGAAATTAGCTGTTACCCTCAGTTTCACAAGCAAACTTCAAAATCAAAGTCATTAGCCTACTCAGTAAAGGCACACATGATGTAATATGATGGAGCCCTATACAATTTTCAAACACAGGTAAGACTGTTACATGATGTAACTAATCATATATATCAGGTACATATTATTTCAGTATTTATGGTGAAGAGAATCAGAGTTTAAGCACCTGATTCTTAAATCAGTTATGCGAGTGTATATGAATTTCTGTTTCACATGATTATTATATTTTCGATACCACAGCAAGTTTGCCTTTTTGCCCAGATCAAGAAATAATACAAAACACATAGATCTTGGAAACCTACTCCAATAAAAAATATTAAATTCCATCCCCCTTCATATACTTATATGAGGGATGATATTATATTATTATTATATAATTAAATTAAGTACCATGATTAGGTTTGTCTTGCAGTCTCAATAAAGAAAATATATGTAAGATTGAGAAGCCTACTTCAGTTAAGAGGTGTCTACTTCCGGCTGTTTAAATTCACCGGTTGAGTTTGCCTTATGGCCTCAACCAATAAAATATATATAGGTCTTGCAAACCAAAAGTGTAGACTCCCGCTGTTAATATATTTCCGATGCCACAGTAGGATTTGTCTTGTTGTCTCACTAAAGAAAAGATATATACATACGTGGCACTCAGAAGCTTACTTAGGTCAAAAAATGTTTATTTCTGGCCGTTAAAATTCATTTACAGAGCCATTGTTGAGTATGCCTTGCTATCCTGATAAAAAAAATATACGCATATAGCTCTTGGAAATTTACTTAGGTAAAAAAGTATCTATTTCTGGCTCATGTAATCTAATTTCCACCGCCATATTGAGTTTATCTTGTCCCGATGAAGAAAATACATTACATATAAATATTACATATTTAGAGGTGTCAAAAAGCATATATTTTCATTATAAGGGTAAAATCCTTACAAAGTGTATTTTTCACTTGCAATCACTATGAAATCATCTAAAATATTTGTTTATATGATAATATGTTATAGAAGTCTTGTTGTTTTTCAGAGTGTAGTCTCGGAAAGAATAGTTCGTTGAAAACATGTTAGTGTTTATTCCGCTGTTTTCCTCAAGTAAAAATGTCATACCACAATGTTATGGAAGCCTACCAGTTTCAACTGTTTTGTGTGAAAAACATTCACAGTTTTGTTCATGTAGGTACATTTTATATTAGTGTTAAAATAGTATTTCCAATGCATTAGTTGTTTAAATTTATCACTGGCACAATCTGGAGTAATGGTAAAACATTAACTTTGTATTTGCTGAGTCCATTACACTACTAATCAAGCATTGTTCTAAAATTAAAATGTTTAAATCTCTTTGACTAATTTCAGTTTTAGGTGTTGATAGCGGTTTGGATTATATATTTGGATTATAAAACATACAGTATATATTACCAATTTTTTTCAAAAATTTTACAATATTTTGAGAAATTTTTCCTAATCTAATTGGTCCAGCCATTCTTGAGATTAGCACTTTGGAACACATTTATTGATTCATTTTCATTTATAAGACAATACGTTATGATTAACATGTATGAAACAAATAATTTAACGGTATCTGCGGAATTGTATACAATTAGCTTATTGTAAATTTATCATTTGGTATTTTGAATTCTTCCCCTACGATTCCATTTCAATCCTTACTAAAACTACCACTTGATGATAAATTCTTTTATTGGAGAAATGTTGTTGAACATTTTATGTAATTTTAGATTATATTCATATATAATGTGAATTGCTTATAACTTGTGTACTATTTAAAATAAAGGTATTGGGCATATTTAATTAACTTCAACAACTGAAAAATACAGATATATAAACAAAGACATGGTATTAATGAAATTTTGGCTGGAGTAGTTAATAGTAATTTGAACAATATTAATTTATTTAACTCATAATTCTGGATAGACAATATATGTCTTTAGGAAGTGATTACAAATAACGATAAAAATGTAATAAGTACTGTGATTTTTTAAATCTGTTTTTTCCCAGTGTTATCTAGACATAGTAGCATGTACATAAAAGCGTTGCATGGTCAGACCTGCATCATCCAGTGATTTGTGACTACTGTGCCTTGTCAATCAATAGCCTTGGCTTCCATTAGTTGCTTTGATTCAAAATTTCTTTGATCCAGGAATCTTTATTCAACAATTAGTAATGTTTTGCTTGCTGAAACTTCAGATAATTTGTGTAGTGGGTGTTGTATTCCTTTTTTTGTTGAACAAGTGTCAGGATGAAAAGAAAAGACAGTATTTAGTTTTTAGTTGTTATGGAACATTACAAAGTTATTTGACAATACGTGGGATGAGT